>NW_022145563.1:830000-1077500 GCF_000002235.5 Strongylocentrotus purpuratus
ATTTCAAACTTCTTCTACTTCTACTTCTACGACGATACTCAGCAGGATCCATAAGTCAGGATGTAGTGCTGAGGAATAAACTATCTAGTTCTTGGTCTATATCAGGCGCGTACACAGGGGGGGGGGGGGGGGTTTGGGGGGTTAACCCCCCCCCTTTCGGAATTTTTTGTGTGTAAACCCCCCCCCCTAAATTTCTCTAAACCTCCCCCCCCCCTTTCGGAAAATATTCCCATGGTTGACCTAAAAAGTTGACCTTACCCCCCCCCCCCCCAACGGAGCAAAATGTCAAATTTTCAAATTTCGAGACCAAAAAAAAAAAAAAATGTGTCCTCTTACCCCCCCCCCCCCCCCCCATATGGAAAACTTACGCGCATCTGCTCTGCGCCTCGTCGCTTATCCTGTTAAGCACGGGGAACGTACACCAAAAAAGCCATGTTTTGATATAATTGCTGGTATTACGGGAAAATGGAATTTTAAAAAAAAAATCTTCGGACGGTTTCTTATAATTTGAAATGTCGTCTTAAAAATGATACTAAATTTGGGATTATTCTTTCAGGGGAAACGGTTGCACTTTTCCCCTAAAAGTTTTGACTTTTTCAGCCTGCCTATGGAGATTGCACTGTTTTTCCCCTTTTTTGTCGGGTTTCGCTCAGTCAACCAGTCGGCAAATCTTACACGAGTGACGTATAAAAAATCTTCGGACGGATTCAGAAACCTTGACATCCCACCTTTACGTTGGTATAACGATTGTTTTCATTTGTGGAGGGGAAACGGTGGCAATTTTCCAACAAATAAAAGGTAGCTTTTCATAGTAAACCAAGGTGACTGGGATAGTGTAGCGCTATAGCTACTCACAACGAGTGCGCCCGTACCGTACAAACAATGCACAGTTATAGCTTCCGTGCAATCGCTGTAGAGGTCATCAGTGTGTGTATTTAACGCAGTGCGTACAGAGTGTGTGCGTTGCGCTCAAAATCTCGGAGACCGCATTACGCGCATCATGTCTATACATGCGCACCCGAATGGGTCATTGCACTCCAACTAGAGGGAAGTCAGTATAATCATTGGCAAAGGGAATGAGTTCGATTTCGTCTACGGTGTAAAGGCAAGCCTCTGCTGGTGTAGTCTACCGTAATTTTGCATTTATTTAACTATAGGTGAGTTTCATTTCTAATTCTAGTTTGTTAGTGTTAGTAAGTAGTCAACGAGAGCAAGCGCTCGCACCCCTGCTTTGTCGCATTGAACTAGTCCGATCAGTGTACTTTCACGCAAGAGTGCACTTGAGCGCGCTCTCTTCGTTAAAGCGGTTGTTTAGTGCTGTATTCTTTTATGCGCGTTTAGGGCTAAAAGTTTTCCATATGCCCCCCCCGCTTATTCAGCGGCCGGCTGAGTCGTTGCGATTTTTTTTGGGACCAAAAAAAAAAAAAAGGTGACCTCTTGCCCCCCCCCCCCCCCCGCTTATTCAGCGGCTGGCTGAGTCGTTGCGAAATTTTCGGCCCGATTTATAAATGTTAACCCCCCCCCCCCCCCTTGAAAAAATCCTGCATACGCGCCTGGTCTAGATGATGGGTGGAAGCGCTCCCTTGAAGCCCTCAGGCTCCACTGAAGTAGCGTCAAGGGTGATCTTTGAAAGTGCATTCCACGCAGTTACTGTCCGAGGGAAAAATGAGTTCTGGTAGAGTTGGGTGCGGGATGGGATAGCCAGCAACTTCTTTGAGTGATACTGTCGTGTGTTGCTGGCAATCATGGGTGCTGTGTAATGGTGTGCTTTGATGGCTACTATGTTGCTTTGGATCTTGTACATGAGTTGGAGGCTTGCAGCATTTCTTCTCCTCTCCAGGCTCTCCCATTTCAGATATTGAATCATGGCCGAGACACTGGCCATACGACGATATCTCTGGACGGTGAATCTTGCTGCTCGCCTTTGTACTGCCTCGATTTTGGATATAGACCTATGCTTGTTTGTGTGAGGGTTCCAGACCGAGCAACAGTATTCCAGATGAGGTCTAACAAGAGAGAAGTAGGCTTGTTGGCGGATCTTTTGTGAGGTTTTGCGGAGATTTCTGCTGACTAGTCCAAGCATCCGATTGGCTCGGGATGCAAGGGTCTCGATTTGTATCCGTGGTTGGGGTGGGGGGGGGGGGGGGGGATGACAGGTGCCAAAATATTTTCGGCAATGGATCAAAGCAACCAAGGGGTAGAAGCATGTGGCAGGTTGTATCCCCTCCCCAAGCGCGTAGCCAGGATTTCATTTTAGGGGGTCGGTAGTGACCTCGCGAAGCGCGCTCCCTATAGGGTTTGGGTGCAGGGACGGAGGAGTTTCCCCCCCTCCCCCGCGAAGCGCGGAAGCTTTGACGTTTCATTAAATTATTAGAGAAAGAAGACGATTTGTTGGACCGTTATCGACTCTTATTCCTTGTTTGAATCAAGTTCCCTTCCTCTGCGCATAGCGCGGATGCTCTGACGTTTCATTAGATTATTAAAGAAAGAAGACGATTCGATGTACCATTCTCGACTCTTAATCCTTGTCTGAATTCAGTCCCCCCTCCCGCGCGAAGCGGGGAAGCTTTGACGTTTCAATAAATCACTACTCTTGATCCTTGTCTGAATTTATTTTCGCCTATCCCGCGCGAAGCGCGGAAGCTTTCACGTTTTAATGAAATTATTAGAGAAAGAAGACGATTCGTTGTAACGTGTCCTTGTCTGAATTCAGTTTCCTCGCGCGGAAGTTTTGCATTTCAATAAATCATTACTCTTAATCCTTGTCTGAATTCATTTTCGCCCAATCCTGCGCGAAGCGCGCAAGCTTTCACATTTCATTACATTATTAGAGAAAGAAGATGATGATATAGAATTCAGTTTTACCCTTTTACCGCGCGAAGCGCGGAAGCTTAGACGGTTCAATAAATTATTACTCTTAATCCTTGTCTGAATTCATTTTCGCTCATTCCTGCGCGAAGCGCGCAAGCTTCCACATTTCATTACATTATTATAGAAAGAAGATGATGATATAGAATTCAGTTTTCCCTTTTACCGCGCAAAGCGCGGAAGCTTCGACGGTTCAATAAATTATTACTCTTAATCCTTATCTGTATTCACTTTTGCCCAGATTTTCTTGAAATTGATGGATAAATGGCTTGATTTGGTGCATGACTTTTTGCGAAATTAAAAAGAAAACAGTCCCAAGTTCAACTAACATGAACAAGAGCGTAGGGGGAAGGGGTGTCTGAGGGGGATGTGCCAAATGTATGTATAATGAAAAACAGGGGCGTGCCCCCCCCCCCGGCCCCCCAAAATACTTTAAATTTTATTTTAAAAAAGTGGCTTCTTACCCCCCCCCCCCCCCCCGCTTATTCAGCCGCTGGCTGAGTCGCGCCGATTTTTTTATGGACCCCCCCCAAAAAGGGTCCTCTCTGACATCCAAAGATCACGAAGGCTCTATGCATAAACTTAGTGAGTGCATCTCCGATATCATGTCCTGGTCTTCTTCGAATAAACTCAAGTTAAATCAATCTAAGACTGTGGTACTACACATCACCTCGCAGTTTAGAAGTTCTTGCAGTCTGCCGCGCTCAGATCCTGCTGGCGTTGAAATCGTATACCTTCAAAGGTTGTTCGTAACCTCGGCGTCACTTGATAATGTACTGAAATGAAACAACACACATCAGGAATACTTGTCGGACGGCTGCCTTTGGTATCTCCAGGATTAGTAAACTTCGTAAATATTTGGACAGACAGTCTACAGAACGATTGGTCAACGCTTTTTTGATTTCTCATTTAGATTAATGTAACGGATTGTACTTTGGCTTACCTTGTTCCACCATTTCTCCACTCCAACGTTTTCAGAACATGGCAGCCCGTCTCATTACCAAAACCGGAAAATATGAACACATAACTCATATTCTTAGATCTCTTCATTGGCTACGTATTCAACTTAAAGGCCCACTGCACTACTTGCGCCCTCTATATAACAAACAATGCCTAATCGGTGACCATTGGTCCCCCATAATCCACTTTTTCTTATGTTAACTGAGAGCTGAGTTGATGAGATAACCACCTGCCCAGTGACCTCCTGTAAACTACGGCAGATAAGCTTTAAGATTCTTTTGTTATATTGTATTCAAAATTAAACATGATTATGCTCCATCATATCTAAACGACCTTCTCAAACCTACTGTTCCATCACGTTCATTACGATCAACTACACATGCTAATTTCCAATACGACCCTGGTCCCCGAACCAATACCCGTTACAGTGATCGTACTTTTGCTATTGCAGCCCCTAAATTATGGAACAGTTTACCAATTATTATTCGTCAATCCCTATCTGTAGAGTCTGTTAAGGCAAGTTTGTATTTTTTCGTTTAAATAGTAATTTATAGGGCAGTTTTGTTTAAGTAAGTTTTTAATTATCTGTAATCTTATTATTAGAATTATGTATTATTATTGCTGTATGTATATTTTACGTTGTGCCTTGATATGTTAAGCGCTTAGAAACATATTAAGCGCTTTATAAATGTAATTTATTATTATTATTATTATAGAAGGAAAAGGGAGACTTATCAAATGTAAAAGGGGGTACTCATATTTGAAAGGGGCACATATTCGAATAGAAAACGGGGAATTTATCACATGGGAAAAGGGCACTTATTACAAAGGGAAAGGGGCCCGTGTCAAAGTAAAAGGGGCACTTATCAAAGGTAAAAGGGGCACTTATCAAAGGTAAAACGGGCACTAATAAAAGGGGGGGGGGAGGGCATTCATTATAAAGAAAAAGAGACACTCATCAGAGGTGAAAAGGACGCTAATGAGAAGGGAAAGTGACGTTTACTACAAAGAGGAAAGAGCCATTTAGTACAAAGGATGTGGAGCACTTGTCAAAGGAAAAGTGGCACCTATCATATTTGAATAGGGGATCTTATCAGAGTTAAAAGGGGGCACTTGTGAAAAGGGGTAAGGAAAATGATTAGAAAAAAAGGGGCACTTTGGATACTGGTTGAGAAAGTGTGAGGTATTATGTCTCCTTGCCCCCCCCCCCCCCCGGGGGGGATCACCGCCTCTGAGTTTGATCACAATCTAATCTGAGCCATTTGAGATTGTTAGTGTTGAAAAGATATAATAAGAAATTAAAATTTGTGTAAAAGGGGAAGAGGAAAGGGCACGTGTTAGAAAAGGGGTACTTTGGGGGTGTACTTGAAAAAGTGTGAGGGCATTATGCCACCGCCCAACACCTAAAAACAAAATAATTCCAATTTAACAAATCAATATGAAACAGACTGTGTACACGCATTGTATTCAAATCCAGATCCAGAAGAATTTGTCCTGGTAATAGTCCCCGGCCCCCCCCCCCCCCCACTCAGTGTTATTTAGGGTACGCATATGCTCGTTCCCTCTTTTTGAAAGTACCCCCTATCTGAGGACAGCCAACATTTCCGAACCCCCCTTTCGCGGGCTTTTTGCGGGCTTTTCCTGCCTTGGAGACCCCCCTAAATCAGAAAAAATGCTCAATGTACCCCCCTAAATTCGGAATGATTTCTCAGGAGTCCGAAGAGATTAGAGAAAAAAAGAAAAAACACCCCCTTTTTAAAGAAATATCCGGGTGAAAAGTCAAATACACCCCTTTTTTTTACAATTCTCGGGCCGGACTTTGTCGCACGAAAAGTACCCCTTTACCGGAAATTTTGGCAACACGCATGCGGTCATTCCGAAACCTGAGTGGGGGGGGGGGGGGGGGGGGGGGGTAATAGTCATGTCTGATAAAACAACCTCCAGTATTACTTGGATGTGTTAGAAATATTAGAAAGCTGTCACCGCCGCAAAAAAAATATTATAGATAATAATACTACTTCAGTAGGCAAAGTGTTAATAATTCTGCTCGCTCACAAGTTCACAACACCTGGAAAGTTGATTTTTAGCTAGATATATTTAGCCACACCTAGCAAAATGGCGTCCGATCGCGCCTATGTTCTGTCCACTTGGACGTCGGTTTCGCCAAGAATATGATATCAAAATAATGTTGAAAATGTAGGAAAATTTGGGGATGCCTACATACTATATCTTATAGGTTGGATGGTCCGGTAACATCGTAGTTTTTTAGCAAAATTTTCATATGGAATGTTTACTTAACTTTGACTGAGTAATTACATCTGACCATTTTTCATAGTATAAATCATTTTAAAAAATATTCAATATTCTGGGGTGTTTCTTTCCTATACATTATCAATTTTTCAGTGACCATTATGATTATAATGTATAACAAAAATTGAAAAATTGTCTTATATTTCTAAATAGAGTAGGCCACTAGTAAAACTTTTATCAAAAATATTTGAAAATATTTAATCGATCAAAGTCGAAAAATGATGATCAATTATTCTTGTAGGTTTTTTAATATAGGGGTAACAAGCGTTGGAATAAAGGGCATTAAAACATTTTGGGGCATTACCATTACTCGATAAAAGATAGATATTAAAATCACCCATTATCAACAAAATTCTTATTTTTCGAGAGAGAGTAGTTTCAAGTTTTCAAGTTTTATTTCATCATTCTATTTTCTTTTCTATCTCTCCTTATGTTATTCTTCGTTTTCGTCTTTCTATCTTCCGCTCTTTCTATGTTTCCTTATGTTTTTGTTTGTTTTTATCCTATCATTTCCTATTTCTAACATAATGAATAAAGACAGAGAAAATGATAGAATAAAATAATAAGATTTGACACGTCTGCTTACTATAATACTGGCCCCTCGATCCAGTGATAGAAAAAACCTTTTCACACCGGAAAAATGCGCCCTCTTTTTGCTGCCTCATTATGTCCTAATTGATAACATCAGGGACGGATCTACGGGGGGGGGGGGGGGTTTGGGTTTAGAAGGTTTAACCCCCCCCCCCCCGGACTGCCAAGTGAAAATGTGATGTGCATATAAAAACGCCATCAAATGCCTAAAACTCTTAAACTTGCCAGGGCTCCGCCCACCTGGAACCCACCAGGGGCCCTAAGGCAGGCCCCTGGATGCTCATCTGACCATAATTAAAATGCTTAAAACCCATGAGCTTCCTGGGGCTCCGCCCCTTAACCCTTGTCGGGCTTTGCAATTGGACCCCACCACTCTACCTAATCGTAAATAGTTAGACCGCCCCCCCCCCCCCCACTTTAAAAACGTTTCGCGGGGCCTGCATGAAACATGTAATTTGTATCCCCCCTCCCCCTAACGCTATTGCTCATTACGCCACTGACCGTGATACCAACGGAATACAGATTTTCCCTCTCATTTCGTCCCCCCCCCCGGTCATGAAAAAAAATCGCCCCCCTACTTGTTTTTTTTTTTTTTTTTTTTTTTGGGGGGGGGGGGGGGTCAAAATAGCCACACACACAACAACAACAATCGCCTCGCCGCTATGCGGCTCGTGGACGATGCTCCGCATGTTAATATAGATCCTAGGAATACATCACTTACGGGGGTTCAAGATAGCCACAAAAAAAAAAATCGCCTCGCCGCAACGAGGCTCGTGACGATGCTCCGCATGTTCAGTGGCGGATTTAGGGGGGGCACAGGGGGGCATGTGCCCCCTCCGGCCCTCCCCCCTCCGGTAAAAAAAAAGGAGGTGAAAGGGGGAAGGGGGAAAAGAAAAAGGGAGAAAAGGAGGGGGAAACAAAAAGGAGGGGAAAAAGAAAGAAAAGGGAAAAGAGAAAGAAGAAGAAAAGAGGGAGGAGAGAAAAGAAGGCGAAAGGAAGAAAGGGGAAGAGAGAGGAGAGAAAAGGCGGAAAAGGAAGAAAGTGGGAAAGACGGTGAAGAGAAAAAGGGGGAGAGGAGAATAATGAGAAGGGAAAAGAAAGAAAGGGGGATGATATTATATGAAGGTTTTTTTTTTTTTAACGGGAAAGGAGCTGGGGTGGGGGCATAATATGGTGTCCTTCTTGCCAGGCGTGAAGCACCTCCCACCCCCCCCCCCCCCCAAAAAAAAGCACAAAAAGCATTAAAAGCACAAGAAGAACAAAAAAGTTAAAGGAGAAAGAAAAAATAAATAAAAGAGAATTAAATAATTATTAAATAATAATAATCTGAATTCAGACTTGGAATGAGAGTCAAGAACGGTACAACAAATCGTCTATTTTTTCTAATAATTTAATTAAACAGGAAAGCTTCCGCGCTTCGCTTTAGACAAGGATTAAGAGTAATAATTAATGAAACGTCAAAGCTTCGCGCGGAGAAACTGAATTCAGACATGGATTAAGAGTCGAAAACGGAACAACGAATCGTCTTCTTTCTCTAATGATTTAAGGAAACGTCAAAGCTTCCGCGCTTTGCGCGGGAGGGGGGGGGGTAACTGAATTCAGACAAGGATTAAGAGTCGAGAACAGTGAAACGAATCGTCTTCTTTCTCTAATAATTAAATGAAACTTTATAGCTTCTGCGCTTTGCGCGGGAGGGGCGAAACAAAAATTAAGAGTCGGGAACGGTACAACGAATCGTCTTCTTTCTCTAATAATTTAGTGAAGTGTACAAAGCTTCCGCGCTTTGCGCGGGAGGGGGGGGGGGGTAGTCTGCAAGCAAAAACCCTGGTCAGTCGTAAAAGAGAGTCTGCACTGTAAGACTACCATAGGCCATGTACTATAGCTGCTCCTGACACAACCAGTAGGTAGCTGGGCTAGGCTTCTCTCAAGGCACAATGTTGTTTGATAAAGTGTCAAATTAGGGTCTGTGCTTGCTGACTAGGAGGGGGGGGGGGGGGCTGAATAATATAGTTCCTGCCCCGGGTTTTTAGGGTTAAATAACATTGGGACATTGGCATTAATATATTTGTCGGTAATTGGTGGCTAGTTTTATCGGTTATAGGTGGGCTCTACACTCCCCCCCCCCCCCGGCTGAAAAAGGTCGAGCGACGCCCCTGATAACCAGGGCCGTAGCCAGAGTTTGATGTTTTTTTTATTTTTTTAATTTTTAATTTTTTTTTTTTTTTTTTTTTTTGGGGGGGGGGGGGGGGGGCACGTGCCCCCTCTCCCCCCTCCCGTGGCTACGTGCCTGCTGATAACAACACAGTCTATATACACTCGAGATAATTTTTTGCCACGTGCATTGTGCATCAACGAAGCATACACAACGTCTCGCGACTTGACAGATCACTACTTCTAAAAAATCAGAATGCCTCGTTTTTTCCAGGAAGTACCGGTGGACATTAATGCGCTAAATGTGATTCTCAAATTGCAAAGGATTCCTACTCATGGATGAGGTAGGAGAAAGCAATTTTTTGACGTCATTTTACTCTAGGAAGTGCCTGAAAATGCGCCTAATGTGGTTCTAAAATTACAAATGCTTCCCAATAAACAAAACACTAAAAAGTAACCTCTTTTGGGAGTGTATTTTAAGTGATTTTAAAGTATGGTGCCCTTTGAACTAAATTTAAACGTTATCGACACGTGCTTTCATTTTAAAAAAAAAAGGTTCTCCTGTTCACGTTTTCATCTAACCTAAAAATCACCAATTTATCACGCGACTGGAGTAACGTGATTCCACTTACCTCAGTAAATCACGTGTTTATGACCAAATAATCACTTGACCAAGCAACGGGTTTTTTGTCCGTTAACCGATGGTGGTGATAAATAAGTAATTATTCGGTCTTGTAAGCACCTTAATCGATTGGTTTCACAGGTCATCCAAGGTTGATGGTAATAATCACGTTACTTACACCGGCTAATCGTCTTATTGTTCTGTCCGTGAATCTCTAGTTATATTAAATTAGTAATTCTGAGGTGTCTTACACACCTCTTTAAATGGTTTCAAAGTTACCATAACTTTCTTGGTTATGATCACGTAGCTAAAACTGATTACTAATCTAAGCTGTGTATCCGTGATATTTAGGTGTGAAAAATTAGCAATTATTAGGTGTCTTAAAACACCTATTTAAATGGTAGTCAAAGTTGCCAGCAGTTCCGCGGTGATGATCTCGTGACTCAAACGGATTATTAATCTAAGCTGGTCATAAGTGACTTTTAGGTGTGAAAAATTAGTTATTATTAGGTGTCTTAAAACAACTTTTAAATGGTTTCAAAGTTACCATAACTTTATTGGTGATGATCACGTAGCTAAAACTGATTACTAATCTAAGCTGTGTATCCGTGATATTTAGGTGTGAAAAATTAGTAATTATTAGGTGTCTTAAAACACCTATTTAAATGGTAGTCAAAGTTGCCAGCAGTTCCGCGGTGATGATCTCGTGACTCAAACGGATTATTAATCTAAGCTGGTCATAAGTGACTTTTAGGTGTGAAAAATTAGTTATTATTAGGTGTCTTAAAACAACTTTTTAAATGGTTTCAAAGTTACCATAACTTTATTGGTGATGATCACGTAGCTAAAACTGATTACTAATCTAAGCTGTGTATCCGTGATATTTAGGTGTGAAAAATTAGTAATTATTAGGTGTCTTAAAACACCTATTTAAATGGTAGTCAAAGTTGCCAGCAGTTCCGCGGTGATGATCTCGTGACTCAAACGGATTATTAATCTAAGCTGGGTATTCCGTGATTTCCAGGTGTGAAAAATGAGTTATTGTTGGGTGTCTTGATGGTTTCACAGTTACCATTTAAGTTCCGTGGTGATAATCCCGTGTCTGTTGGCATATTTCTATTTTCACCAGTTGATAACTGACTGTTGGCATCTTTTCATTGCACCAGTTGATAACCGGTCTGTGTGCATATTTCCAGTTGCACCAGTTGATGACTGCTGGCTGACTGTTGGCATGTTTCCAGTTGAACCAGCTGACACAAATTAATTTGCATATTGAATATGGGGTGCGTGCAAATCTATGTTTTTTAAACAGTTTATCTGAATTTACAGCATATTTCTTAATTACTGATGATTTAGTTATATGCAAATCATTTCGAAAATACTACAAATATAAATTACCAGTTATTAGGACATTTCGCTACTTCGTATAAATTACATTTAATTAAACATGAATAAGGAAAACATTAACTAGAACTAAAATAATTTCAATAAAATACAAGTATATGAAAAAATTTCTATTAATTAAATCATGTAAGTCTACTTATTATACCAATGCCTTTACATTGGAAATACAGACGTACCAGTATTGAAGTGTTGTTGCCGTTCAACTGGTTGGAAGTTTTACCAAATGGTTCTAATGGCTCAGCTAGACCAGTTGAATTCTAACTGGTCTGGACCAACTGGATCATTTAGCCTATTTCAATTTCCGAAGTTACCAGTTGGCATTAACTGGTCAATCAACTGGACCAGTTGCAACTAGCTTTCTCCTCTGGGATGTTTGCAACCACCCCCGACCCCCCCCCCCCCCCACCGGCCCCTCTAATCCCAAACTGCTTCCGGCGCGCCTGGACGTAATTATGGAAGATCCAAAACACGATGTTCAGAAACGGGATGAGAACGTCATTATTTTGGTTTATTTATTGTGTAACATTTGCGTAATTATTGGGTTGAACGCGGGTTACAGTAATATATTTCCTCTTCGACGTAATATTCACGTGAATTTCACGCAGGTATTTTGACTAAAACTATCACTAACGCTTCACGTGTTTCTGTGACGCGATAATTTCGTTTATGAAGATGTAATTTCATAACCCCCAAAACACTGGAGTATTAGGTTTCCAAACCATGGTCTAAAAGGTAGGGATAATCACGTTATTATAATGGTGATATTGCAGTGACAATTGCGTGATTTAGTGTACGTGTGTTTTAAGTGACCTAGTGCAATAAACGTATTAACACATTTACGTAAATGTCCGGTGTTTGAAGAACGTAACTCTCCTCAAGTCGATACCTTGATATTGACGTGATTTTCACGTGATTTTGTTTATTGGGTTCCTAATCGGAGAGGGGGTTGTGACCCCCTCCCAAACCCATCCCCCGCTAGGTCGCTCAGCTCCCTTGCCGCTGACGCCTCGCTCCATCGTTTTTCATATATTTCACCCCCATGCGATTTTGTGCCCACCGGTTAGAAATTCCTGGATCCGCCACTGATGTTAGTAGGCCTAGATGACAGGAAAACATCTCTTACGAGGGTTCAAAATAGCCCCCCCCCCCCAAAAAAAAAAAAAAAAAAAAAAAAAAAAAATATTGCCTCGCCGCTTCGCGCTTCGTGGAAGATGATTGGGTCAACCCCCCCCCCCCCCCTCTTGGCGAAAAGCTAGATCCGCCCCTGAACAATATATTCCTCCCCTCTGACAAGCTATAGAGACACATCCCAGAAGCACCACTCCATGGGGCTGGGCTGCATGTCTCGGCCTTCTGAATTCCTTTTAGTGTTCGGTTGTATAGAAAGCTTTTTTTCATTTTTGGAATTATGAACCCTTTTTCATTTTCGGAATTATGAACCCTCTTTCATTTTCGGAGCTACGGAATTATGAACCTTCAGAAATACGAACCTTCGGAAAAACGACCTTTTACCTGTGAAAGAGAGAGAGAGAGAGAGAGAGAGAGGGGGGGGGGGGGTGAGGTTGTACTCAGATTTGATTTGGACGCAGGTGTGCCGCTGAAGCCTCGAAACCCCTACCCAATTATAAGGGTCATTTGAGGGGTATGTTCCTCGAAGTAAAGCCCATTTTTTTGAAATTTTCGGGTATATGCAAACACCCGGGGAAAATAAAATTTTTGAAATTTTGAAAAAACGGACCCATGTTTAGGCCGGGTATTTTAATTAAAAATGGGACCCATGTTTAGTGCCGCTCAAGCCTCGAAACCCCTACCCATTATTAGAGGCCATTTTAAGTCGTTTTTCTCGAATAAGACCAATATTTCACAATTTTTGGGTGTTCCCAAAACTCGAAATTTAAAAAAAACGGACCCATTTAAAATTATATTTTTGTTAAAGGTAAAGACCAGTTATGGTCATGCGATTGCATTGTGAAAGAAACGTTGTGAAATCGATCAGAAAAGGTTGATCATCTAGCATCTAGCATCTGCAAGGTTCTGGAATCATCAAAATGATAAGAAATTTGGCCCATTCTTCGTAAAGTTACAAGCACTATACACAGAAAAATGTATATGGGACTACCCTATATCTCTCACAGACCATGAGAGAAACAAATTTACCAAAGTTATGAATTATTAGGCGGTTTCCCGGCAAATTTTTTATCATCATGTATTATTCAAAACATATTCTTTCACATGATTGGTAATGGGAGCTTCCATTTCATTTTTTGAAATTGGGGCGTTTCCAATACTGGTCTTTACCTTTAAAAGTGGAACCCGTGTTTACGGATTTTTTGTGAAAATTTACCCATTAGAGCGGCACATCCACGCGTATGTCCCCCGGAATTAAAGCGGCACACCCATGAGTACTAGATCGCACAAGATCTGTTTTGGAAAAGGGTGCGAAAATCAACCTTTCATGAAAAAGAAATACGGAAACATTGTGTCGCGACCATAAACTATATAAAGGAAGGTAGCGACCGATCTCTCAAAAGAAATTAAAAAAAGTAATTTCTTGGACTTCTAGGATGCAGTGTATATGTATATAACAACGAAACAAAATGTTTGAACAAATACAATTATTTATTAAACGCTATACTTTGTTGCTGGATATGGCACCCCCCCCCCCCCCCCCCCTCCCGCACCCATCCCAACTCCGGATTGGTTTGACTTTGAGATTGGTTTTACTAACAGTATGTGTCAACTTCATATATTCTGCGCCTGCGAAATTTTGTTTGTAATATTTTAATGAGAAACAGAATTCCCGGGCAAATTTTCCTTGACAAATAGTGATTTTCACCTCTTTTTGTTGATGGCGCGGCTCGATCGCGGCTCCTCGCGCACACACATACACAGTTCGGTACGCGCGGTGTTAGGATTCACGTACAGTACAGGTGCACGGACGCTCGAATCGTCGACCAAATTGAAAATCGAGAACTCAATGATCCATCCTCCTTGCAAAATTGCATGATTCTCTCAGAGCTACCGTATACGTTAGGCCGTCATGAGTCAACAACCGGTAAGGAAATTTACAGTCCCTATATATTACAAAAACTTGAATAATAATTTATGTTTTGAGCAATCTGGGTTAACGCAGTCCCGCACCTTGAAATGTGTGTAATGCCCTGGCCTGGCCTGGTCTAGACCGAATGCTTCAGTCCCAGACGTAGACGGTCGCGATCGTGCTACGCCTACGGCAAAACATATACAATGTATCTACACTTAGCCACACAAAGGTGCATTACTTTCCTGGCTGTGTATTAGAAGCTGTACTCTTTATTCTCAACATTTCAGACACCACTGTACAAAACTCAACTAATTTTACTCAAAATCAGAAGTTTAGTGATAATCGATGACGCTAGAGTAAAGGAGCCGGTAATCGGCCAGCTCCACTCCAGTTTTCGGCCGATTGGTTGGATGCAAGGTAAAATCACTCTAAAATACATCGCATAATAGCATAACACATATCCCACACATACCATACCACATGCCAGTGTCACTGAAGAACCACATTTGCAATGAAAAATATATCCTAAAATATCACATTTTAGCGATGTAATCGGCGGTCCCGCTACCCGAATCTGAAAAATCGAGTATCTTACGCGTGTCTGTAAGACTGTATTTTTCAGATTTAGAGCCCGATTTTGTGCTAGTCGCAAGCTCAAAAGTATCTCATCGCATGTATTAAATCAATGCAGCCGCACACCGCAACGCACACACGATATCTCTGTCTAATTCAGATTCCAATATCCGATCACCACAGTACTAGTTTTCGGCCTGGCGAGCTCCTACGCCAATCCATCCGTAAGAGCCTAAAAACAATCATATTTCATGTCGCAAAATTACGTTCATAATTTGACAGGCCCGAGGGAATGGGGGTGTCATTGTCCGGACAAAGTCCATGATTAAGTTTAAAACTTCGCACGAAAGTACATTCACTCCACAGCTTGTTGTCAATACCAGTACCAGACCCAGACACATACCAGACGGTTATTTCTGTCTCATTGTCCTCTATCACTGCATGTATGTGTGAGGCAAGGAATCAACTTTTTAAACTTTTAAACCTGTAAAATACTTGACTGAACTATGTGTCCTCTGGCATCCCCACCTCCTGTATTTAAAGCTGCGTTGTACAATTTGAGACGCCGCTGTGAGGGACCCGCACGGGCAATATTCATTTCAAATGACCCCGGACGACACATGCCTCTTGTTAGTCATATCACCCGGGGCTCATGAGGGGCATGTACGGAACCCTTGAGCACCGCAAGTCGTCTGTAAAGATTTTTCATGAGAATTGACAACAACAACAAATTGTGAGGGGCCTGTCCGGAGTCCGCATTACGGGCTTTCTACGGCCTAACGGTCGGTTAAAAGCGCCGGGAGAATTGGGAGCAGCCAACTCGGCACCACGGCGCCCGTACGGCTTAAAAAATTGTTCAGACGCCTCTAGGAACCTTACGGCAGACAGCCGGATACTGGCCGAAAAGTCCCAAAATGTCTGTTTTTACTTGCCGTACGGGCCCCAGAGTGTATATGTGAAAGCCCCATTATCTTGATTTCCTTATAAATATTTCTATGCTCAATACTCAGCCCCTACATGCCATGCCTACATTTCTACTGAAATTGTTTGGAATGTGTCATTTATTTATAATCTTGAATATTTAGTGTAAGTTTTGTTGGATTCTGTGAGAATTTTTTTTCTTTCGTTACCAGCTCTCAAACCTTATCCTTAAAGATAGTATGTCCCTTTTGCAGCCAACATCAAATTCTGTAGAACTTTGCAGGAATTATGAATATGTCATGTATGTCCTATCTGTGAAATTAAAACGTTATTAGTGTCCTAATATTCAAATTATGCATGGAAACTCATTTACTTGCTAGACTTCACTGTCAGACACTATTGAGTGACTGACTGGCTTTTTTTCTTCTTTGGTAATAACATACATAAAATGAGCTTCAATTGTACATGAGCATTTGTCTACATCAATAACACACTTCTTATAATGGCCCAAATTAAACTGATTGAATCTTTACGCAGCATAAAACGTATGACCATTCGGTTTAATGGTCTGCAGATCAGACTATTACTTACTGGCTCTATAGCTCTTAAGTCGATTCGACAACTGATAGTCGTTATAATATTCCACATACTAAGAATCTTGCTCTACAATTGGTCAAAAGTAAACCACGTGATGAAGGAAAGTTCGCACATCATTGATGGGAGAAGAAAAGTTTGTTGCACTGTATAGATAGTAGTACTATCTATCTACACAGTGCAATGCACTTTAATTCTATACTTTGCGTATTGCTCTCCTTTTTAAGCGCATTTGGTGTTAGTACGCGAACTTTGTTCACGCACGAACGATATAGACACACCACCATACTCCATGCACTGTACGTATCGTACACCATTTGCTAGCTGTTAATTGATGACTTGTTGCTCTAAAATGATGGAAGAAGTGAAATGTTTCTGTTGTGGAATATAAAGCAAATAATCTTCTTTTGGATTCAGGCGATGGCAAACTATCACTTCCTCGGCGATCTGAATGTATACGCTATTCTTCCTCAGCTTGCTTCGGAAAGATAGCTACATCCAGATCGCCTCAGAAGTGATGTTTTGTCCCATCACCTTCACCGACGGTAATTATTTGCTAATTTTCTCACTTAAAGACATTTTCAAGCCCCCCATCTTTTTAGGGAAGTTCTAAATTAGTATTATCTTTCAATTGGCGTTGGAATTTAACCTTTTCATTTTTTTGGCCTGCAAATGGGACATAGCACTTTTAAGGGGCAGAACTTTGTATAAGCTGGTCCAAATGTCTTCTTTTCTCATCCTTTTCCCCCTTTTCTCTTCATTTGTATTTGCCCCTTATCTTGATGTTCCTTTCTTTTTATTTTTGTTCTATTTTTGCCCCCCCCTTATAGTTATGTCACTGATTGAGTGACTGGTAGTTTGAAAATACATTTACAAGAAGTCTAAATCAGACCAGATAAAAGTTCTAATTTAATGGTGTCTCAGTATGTGTTTTGTTATGTCTTTGCCACTGTTGTGCAAGATTCATAATGTTTTATGGTGTATGTCCATCTGTTTGTTTGCCTGTCTTTCCAATATCTGTCCCACTGTTTGGTTCTGTAACAACTTGCGATCCATTAAATAGCTTTTTATCAAACTGGGTTCAATTTGCAATAAAGGAAAAGAATGAACTGATTATAGATTTGCATGTAACTAGTCAGGTGAGTAAAAGTTTTGTTTAAAAATCACAGAAAATATCTTGTTACCATTGTGACGTCAAAACCATTGAAGCATATTAATTTTAACCAAGCTTGGATCAACTCCTTGAGCATGAAACAGAAAATCATTGGAACAAGTTTTTGTTCATGAGGTAGAATATTAAAGGTACTAGGTACAGTTTACATGTATGTCCCATTTGCAAGCCAAAAAAATGAAAAGGTTAAATTTTGACGGCATTTGAAATGTAATACTAATTTAGAACTTCCCTAAGAAAATGGGGCTTGAAAATGTCTTTAAGTGGGAAAATAATGACTATTAGATGTTGAATCGACTTAGGAGCTATAGAGCCAGTAAGTAATAGGTAGTCTGATTTTCAGACCATTGTACTGAATGGTTGTACATTTTATGCTGCGCAAAAATTCAATCAGTTTAATTTTGGCCATTACAAGAAGTGGGTTATTGATGTAGACAAATGCTCATGTACCATTTACAGCTCATTTTATGTATGTTATTACCAAAGAAGAAGAAAAAAGCCAGTCATTCACGCAATAGTGTCTGACAGTGAAGTCTAGCAAGTAAACGGGTTTCCTTGCATAATTTGAATATTAGGACACTGCTAATGTTTAAATTTCACAGAGAGGACATGTGTGACATATTCATAATACTGTACCTGCAAAGTTCTACAGAATTTGAGGTTGGCTGCAAAAGGGACATAGTACCTTTAAAGGTCAAGGGATCAATCGAACATAGATGGAGGCATATTGGAGCACAGCCACATTTGAATATCTTTTTCAATCAATTTTTTCAATGATATCATATCACAAGAAATTCCATCTCAATATGAAATCATGGCATTGTTTCTTGAAATTCTTTAAAATTTTGACTTTCTGATAGTGGTCATTGATATCCAGTCATTCCAGTGAATGTATTAGCATTTGTATTAAATAATTTATGTTTGAGAAATGTCAGTTACAATGTATAATTGTATATGAGTTAAAGCTAGGGTATAGTTGTTTGTTATTAAGGTTGAATTTCCCTTTCAGACTTTGAAGACTGTTTATTGTTTATTCTAAGACAAATTAAAAGGAAATGAGGAACATACTTTTATGAGCATGAGTAAATGTAAGACAGTATCTCAAAATAGTTTGAAAGTGTAGCATTCTCTCTTATTATGATAATGTGACATTGTGGCTCTTTGATAATCATCATCATTTAGGGGTTTCACTAGACCAATCAAACTATGGTGGGTTGGGGGATTAGACCAAACTCCAACAAAAATGAATAATAATTAATTAGAAAGAATGGATTTATTAAGGTCTTTAGCCCTTTCAGTGCCCATTATTAATCTGCTTTTCTTCTCAACTAAAAACAGTACTCCCATATTTGATCAAATTTGTATCTTTACAGCTTGTCAAATAAATATTATTTTCTGGAGGTGGGGGGGGGGGGGGGGGGGGAGCAGATACCTTTTTGGGGGGATGGGGGTATTTTTTTTGTTAAATTGGAAATGATCATACATGTAGTTTTTTTTATCAAGATGATGAAAAATGAAACATAGTTAAATACTAAAACTTTGTGGCTCAGAGGTGATTTTTCTTCTTTCTGGGGAGGGGGGGGGGGGGGGGGGGTAATTTTGCAGGCCAAATTAAAACCCAAAACATTACATAAATAATGTTCGCTTACCTCTCTTAAGATGCTTATCAAAAAAGTATATTCCTTATGGTAGAAATCCATCTCTGATGGAAAACAAAAATTTTGATCACAAGTTCAGTCTAAAATGTAATGATGATGAAAGATAGCATGAATTGTACTATCAACGATTTAAAAAATGTTCCTTGATAGAAGTTTGTTTCAGTAGCACTTGAATGGTTATGAAGTGTTGCATGAAGGTTTTTGCAGAATCCTTATAGGGACTTGTGCATTTAATTGGAGCTCTGAAAATCAGGGAAACAAGAAACCAGATACTCTGAACTGTGAGGAATTGAAGAATTATGACACCCTTGTTGACTTGTCATTCCATGCAATATGATACTTCCTAATCCTATAGTGCACAAAGGATTTTCTCTCTGTTTTTTTTTTAAAGAGTTGACAACATTCTTGCGCTAGGCATGGAAGAGAGCTGTAGAGTGAAACATTCACATGGTTTGCTTTAAAGATAAATGTCCCATTTGCAGGCCAAAAAAATGAAAAGGTTAAATTCCAATGGCATTTGAAAGATAATACTAATTTAGATCTCCCCTTAAAAATAGGGGGCTTGAAAATGTCTATAAGTGGGAAAATAATGACTATTAGTTGTAAAATCGACTTAGGAGCTAAAGAGCCTATAAGTAATAGTCTTGATTTTCAGACCATTGTACCGCATGGTTGTATGTTTTGAATTGGTTGACAGTCTGACAGTTTTTGACATGTTTAAAAATACTTCTTTGTCCTCTTTTCAGCACAATACAGTAAGGAAATTAGAAACCTGACAGCCTATCAGTAACATGTACATGTGTGTGTGTGCTAAAAAGAAATTGTTATCAAGTGGCAATATGAGTTTGATATGCTGGAGAGGGATTAGATTTGAGGAAATGATAAGATAATTGAAGTTCTCTAAGCCTGTCATCATCAGCTCGAGATTGCCAAATAACCCGCTTTTTTAACTATCCTGATCGCAAATTACCCAGCTAATTTGCGTCTTCATCAGCCCGCAGTTACAATTAGCGGGATATTTGGTCGAGATAATCATTCCAAGATATCTTGGGCTAGTTTGCAAAATATCCCGCTATTTGTCTGCTCATCTTCACCAGACCGAAGACTCGCACTATGCGCGAACGCTGTGCAAAATATTTTGAGCTTATTTCTTGAGTTTCGAGGTCGAGGTCGAGTCTCAAGCTGATGATGACGCAATTTGTAACTTCGTGCTTATTTCCCAAATCAGAAATAGCGAGCCATTTGGCAAGAATATTAAAGGTACTAGGTACAGTTTATGTCCCATTTGCAAGCCAAAAAAATGAAAAGGTTAAATTTTGACGGCATTTGAAAGATAAAATTAATTTAGAACTTCCCTAAGAAAATGGGGCTTGAAATTTGAAAATGTCTTTAAGTGGGAAAATAATGATTATTAGATGTTGAATCGACTTAGGAGCTATAGAGCCAGTAAGTAATAGGTAGTCTGATTTTTCAGACCATTGTACTGAATGGTTGTACATTTTATGCTGCGCAAAAATTCAATCAGTTTAATTTTGGCCATTACAAGAAGTGGGTTATTGATGTAGACAAATGCTCATGTACCATTTACAGCTCATTTTATGTATGTTATTACCAAAGAAGAAGAAAAAAGCCAGTCATTCACGCAATAGTGTCTGACAGTGAAGTCTAGCAAGTAAACGGGTTTCCTTGCATAATTTGAATATTAGGACACTGCTAATGTTTAAATTTCACAGAGAGGACATGTGTGACATATTCATAATACCTGCAAAGTTCTACAGAATTTGAGGTTGGCTGCAAAAGGGACATAGTACCTTTAAAGGTCAAGGGATCAATCAAACATAGATGGAGGCATATTGGAGCACAGCCACATTTGAATATCTTTTTCAATCAATTTTTTCAATGATATCATATCACAAGTAATTCCATCTCAATATGAAATCATGGCATTGTTTGTTGATATTCTTTAAAATTTTGACTTTCTGAATAGTGGTCATTGATATCCAGCTATTTGTCTGCTCATCTTCACCAGACCGAAGACTCGCACTATGCGCGAACGCTGTGCAAAATATTTTGAGCTTATTTCTTGAGTTTCGAGGTCGAGGTCGAGTCTCAAGCTGATGATGACGCAATTTGTAACTTCGTGCTTATTTCCCAAATCAGAAATAGCGAGCCATGATGAAGACATACCTTCTGACTGAGGTAGTCAGTGTTAAAAAAAGTCTCTTTCAATCAGTCACCTTGTGGCATGTCTTCAGGCTTGTCTTCAGAAAAAGTTATTTTTCCCCTAAATATTGGTGATATGTAAACAATGTAGACAGTAGACTTATAAAACACACATACATTCATGCATTACTGCAGCTTTTTATGGAATTTCAATGAGGGTCCATTAATAATACATGTATTTTACCTATACAAACTGTCTAGCTATTCAAAATCTTGTAATGAATTCAAGCTTGTACTTTTCACTGTACATTGACAGTCCAGTTCATGTACATGAATAATGTGATTTTTGACAAGCTTTGTACTTTTGTTTATTTTGCTGACTTTTCTGATTTTTGTGCCTAAGGGGGTATCTCACTGAGCCGCGAATGCTTGCAAATTTGGAGTTTTGCCAGGGTCCATAAAAGGTCCCAAACATTCACAAATAGTGGCAAAGGATTGGCAAATACTGTCGCTAACATTTGCTTATAGTCTCCATCTGCCAGAATTTGTAGCGTTCGTAAGCATTCGCCGCTCAGTGAGATACCGCCTTTAGAATGCTGCTTAGATGTCCTTGAACTCCAGCCGATAAAACGTGATCAGTCACACTGAATGACAGATATGAGTAATCTCTGTTTATTCAAAGTGATGCCATCTGTTATGACTTGTGTGCTTTAGTTAGTGCCTGGAATTACATGATTTATGTTTACAGACTTTATTTTTGTGTGCATTGCATACCAGGTAGTAATTTACAGGTCATGCCTTTAAGGATTTTGATGACTTTTGTTTTGTGTGCGAACTATAGATTTGTGGATGCTTATTCATATCCTAAGTACATGTAAATATTGTAGCATTTACAGCAAATCAATAGTACATCACATAAACAGCAAACAAATAGAAAGTTTGTTTGCTGTTTTATAATAATAATAATGATAATGATATGTCTTGTTTTCCCAGGGTAGCCTCATCAGTAATCATACTGTTCTCCTTGATGGCCCTGCCATCATATCATTATCCCGTGTTTATTACCATGTGATTGTATTAGAGGGATCCAGTAACTTTGTCTCAGATTCTGAAACAAAATCCTGGATTTAGCTCATGCTGCAATGATAATTATAAACCTTTAGGTGAGTCAGGAACCCCATGACTTTTACAAGCCGATCGCCTGTCTGATTATCAAGATATTTACATGTATGATTGTAAATCGAAACCAAATTTTGTGTTTTCCTAACGGTTTTCATAACAATATGGTCTATTGGGGAAAACGAGTATGGTAAAACCGGTCACTCAAAGATTTTTACTTTTTTGAGGCACTTCTTGATCATTTTGAAGCGCAATTTGTTTAGGGCTTCAATATTACACCATCACAGACACTGATAACATGTAGGGCTGTGCATCACAGATTTAACATTGTTAAACGATGCTTTTATTAATTTCAATTATAGATAGCGCCCTTGTCATGTCTGAAGCTGCAGGGGTCCTGTTTCATTCAAATGTTTGTTAGAAACAAGTCCAATTATCACTCACAGCCTATCAAATGCAACAATTTCAGAAGCTAAATAATAATAATTTGAACATGTTATTGATATAAATTTATAAAAAAAAAAGCACTGGCCCTCCAGTCCAGTCTTGTCACCCCAGCTTTAGCATTGCTGCTGCTGCTGTTATGGCACTCTTTCATTCTCTTTATGATCTTCTACAATATCGAGGAGGCGCGATAGCTCAGTCTGTAGAGCAGTGGTTTCGTAATCCGGTGACCCGGGTTCGAAACCAAGGCGATGCACTAGTGCCCTTTGGTAAGACATTAATCCTCATTACCAGGTCCCTCGGAGAGGACCTAAAGCCGTCGGCCGTTTGGTTGCTTACTCACAAGCATTTATGCTTTCTTAGCAGTCAGGTAAAAAACAAAAAATAACAACCACCACTAATATAAACTTTTCTTTTCGTTTCTGCAGAGCACATCATCTTTATCATCCACTCCCAGACCCAATCCTGGGGATGTGAAGGAATTTGATTTCAGATTCCCTCAGTAAGTATTCTTGAGCACCTCAAGCAGGACCTTTTTATTCTTATCTTATATAGTATGTATGCTACATGTTTTAATACCATCAAGTCTTTTCAGCTAGTTTTACATTTTTATGATTTTGTACAACATAGGAATAACCCGACCCCTAAATCAATTATTTGTCACTCCATTGTTTGGTCATTTGCAGCAATTCTTCAACTATCTTTTAGAATTTTACAAAATGCCTGCGTTGTCACCCATAACTTACTATGAAATGTGAATAGTGCAAGAAGGCAAACAAACTTATTATAAAAACAATAACAAATCCCAAATTTTGACATCACTTCATTTATTTGAAAGTGTTGTTCGGACATATCCACAGCAAGCTGTTTGGAACCACAACCCCAATATTATCATTATTCATGTCTCTTTGTATACATTTATTTAAGATAGAAATAACCTGTATGAGATAAGTTCTAACCTCAAAAGGTCGTCTGATGTTAGTTCCAACTGTATATGGTCAAAAGTTATCCAAAATGGGGGTGAACAAAATCATTAAAGAAACAAAAAAATAATCCTGTAGCATTTCTAACTTCTGAAGCAAAGTTGAATGATAATTGTTGGTGTTGTATGTAGAAAAAACATTAAGTATTGAAGAATCATCCCCTCCCCACTCCTTCACTATCTTTGTTCTTCAGCTTTGTTCTTGTCTTGTTTTGTTTTGTCCTGTCATGTCTTGTTTATCTTGTCCTGTTATAAATTGCTTTGTCATGTCTTGTCTTATCTTATTATGTCAGTTTCCTGACCTTTGTGGCCCGTTTTGTAATTCTGGTCTTTTTGTATATTTTGATTATTTAGATACTTTAAAAAGGTTTATGAAAATGTTATTATATTATATCTATTTTACTGTGATTATTAAGACACTTTAAAATGATTTATGAAAATAACGTTCATATTACTCCCAGAGGAGTTCTTCGCTTGTCCATGTTCGTCAATTGCTGTATAGCGCCACTAAACATGTGTCAAAATATGGATTCTTCATCCGAATGTCAACGAGAGGCAAATAAGTTTTTAACTTTAAATGCCTACTTCCAAGGTATATTTCCAAGGTATTATATTTATTCTTGGGAACCTACAAAAAAAAAGCTATGCTTTCCAGTAGGTTCCTGTTTCATTTCATAATTTTGATCTTACTTTGTCAACTGTTGTTATTTTGCAAACAATTGATGTATGAAATGGAATAAAATCAATCAATCAATCAATCAATCAATCTAATTATCATCTTTCATTCTTTTCATGGTAGGAACCAGAGGAAGAAATACAGTGTGATGCAATTCAACAGAAATGACAATGTTAACCTCTCTAAATGGAAGCAGGTATTTATGATGGGTTTAATAGAGTACCCGTAGTGTTGTATCAATCATCGTTTCCAAACCATTTTATAATTTGATAATCCTCATTCAGAAAATAGTATTATTCATGGAATATTAGCACCATTGTGCTTTTATAAAGCACATCCCTGTATTCACGATATAAAGAATGAACTTGAATTGAACTGATAACAGTGGTGAACAGAATAATAACCTTTTGGGGGTAGGAGGGGTTGTTGTTGGCACTCTTTGTCACAGAGTACAATAGTAATGATCTTTCTATCCGCTCATCTTCTGATCCAATCTTTCTACCACCCCCCCTCTCTTTCTTTCTCTCTCCCTCTCTCTCTCTCCCACATTTTCTTTCTTTGTCAATGTGACAGACATATTTATAAATTGTGTTTACATGCTTACATATTGAATAGTCAAAGTGTGTTGGTTTGCAAGGGCTGCGTAGATCTTCATTGACAAATCCATGTACTATTCAGTCCTAACCATCCATCCTTTCACCTTCAAACTGCATTAATCTACATTTACCACACTCAACCCAGGTGATGTAAATGGGTACCTTGCAGGAATTAATTCCTTGAAATGCTAGAGCTCTGTAATGGCGGCTAGGCTAAAGCCGGGGTAATAATAAATGCGCCTGAATAGAATTTCTAGATAGACGGCACGATAGAAATGCCTATTATTATTATTAACCAGGCAAAGATGGAGAGAGAAAACAACAAGATTCACTACAAGACGGAGCTGGACGACCTTCCAAAGTTTGGGGAGGGGAGTGAATTTGGCCGAGAGAGGAGAGAGGTAGCAAGGCAGAAGAAGTACGGGGTCATCGCCCAGAAGTACAAAGAAGAAGACCAGCCTTGGATTCTTAAACAGGGAGGCGCTGATGGCAAGACAGCTAAAAAGTATTAAAGCAGATCTGTACATTTTCTGAACTCCATTTTTACTTTTGCATCATAAACAGTGCCATATTGGATTAAATACATGCATGGGTTATTGATGATATTATCTCCTAAAAAGATAATTTCTTCTTCTTTATCTTCTTCTTATTAGGTCCTAAAATGAAGTATGATTTTCTTCTTCTTATTGATAGTTTTCTGCAAAGAAGGAAATGTTATTTTATCCTAATATAAATGCTTATATGAAAGTCAATTACATTTTTAAATGTGCTGCATTTATCAGGGGATTAAAGGGGTGAATGGTAGGTTAAATGAGACAACAGCAATTAAAGGGGAAGTCCACCCTGATATTTAATTGGTTTTAATAAAAGCAGAAAGACGAGACAAACAAATGAGTGAATTTTTGGAGTTGTCATCATTAAAACACAAATTGGCAACGTTGTGACATATCTTCTCTCCAATTTGCTCTGTACAGAACATTTCTTAAACTTTCAATTTCTTAGTTATTATTACGAGTTGCGATTGATCCAAATCAATCGGAAGTCCTCCAATCAATTGCAAGTTTTCAGTCCCCTCTCTCTTATGTACATAGTTGCGATTGATATCAACACAGGGCCCTGATTTTCAATATTCTAAAACTCTTGTCTCCGCACCGCCTTCTAAAGTCTTAAATTTTGATGCAGGTATCGTGGAAGGAAGGAGGGAAAGATAAATGAGAACTCAAGCTACTTCATCCTCTCTCAGCTAGCCGATGGGACGTTTGAGGCGTACCCGGTAGACTCCTGGTATAACTTCATAGCAATGCAGACCTATAAGACTTTGAATGCAGAAGAAGCGGAGGAGGAGTTTGGCAGGTACATTTAACATTCTGATCAAAGCATTTGCTCCAGCGAGATTTGAACTTTATTTCATCAAAGAGATGTGATTGGGTTAGGGCTTCATTTTTAGGTTTTGTATAGGTGTCGGTTATTTTTACAGCCCAGCACTGGCGTACTATAAAATAAACTTCAAACATGGTTTATTTCTAACAAATGTAGCTGAAATGACATGATTTGCTAGGTTTTTTTCTTCTCACTTTTGCCCATTCTGCCCCCCCCCAATTTTATTTGTTCCATTACGCCACTGCAGCCCAGCCAGACAAATGAACCATCAGACCAATAACAGACCAAAAATAACATTACAATGTACATTACCCTTAATTGCTAAGCGTCCATCTTTTTTTGGAGTGGATCAGGTCAGTGGCTGATATATTAGGGTTATGTACAGGTATGTGTAACATTTGGTCCAGGGGTGAAGTTAGAAATTTGGTTAATGAAGAAAATTGACCTCAGAGCATTGCCTTATGATGGGTTTTAGAACATTCATAGAAATACAGTAATCTACTGTACAGTAACCCTTGAACACTAAATTGAGAATCGATCTTATTTACTGGGTGTAAGCCACAAATATATTTAAATAATATCAAATCATGTAACCCTTTTCCCTTTCCTGTCCCATTCTGATATGTTCTCAATCAGCTGTTTATTAAGCACCACATAAAATAATTGTTGTATTTGTCTTGGATCTTGGATTCTTTTCCTCCTAAATACTCCGAAGAAGAGTTTTGACTGGAGGTGGTGGAGGGTGGAACGATAACATTTTGGAAAAAAGGTCTTTAGTAACTGCATTTTAAATAAAAGCGGGGAGGTTTGGTTGATAGTTGCTTGTTGTAGGTTGTTCCATGTCTTTATAGTCCTTGGGAAATATGATTGTCATAAATTAGATGCTGATATATTTGTGTACTTTTATGTATGTGTTTAATAACTTTGTGTGTTTGACAACAGGAGAGACAAGACAATGAATTATTTCTCAGTCATGGTGCAGAAGAAACTCAAGAAACAAGATGAAGAAGATGTTGAGGAAAAGACATCAAAATCAAAAGGCTCAGATCTAGTAAGATTAATTGATGTATTGTTACATTTCTTTCTGAATTTTTCAAATATTATTTTTCTAATAACCAGGCGGGTGTTTCACAAAGATCCTCAGTTGAACTTATCTCTAAGTTGGACTTAACAAATATGGAAAGTCGTTAGCATACTTGAAAATGTTGATTAAAAGAAAACATTCATATTTTCTATTATCATAGGAGATTTCATTTTCTTGATGTGGAATTTATGAAAACTCTAAAATACTTGAATTTTTGCTTTTGAATATATTTCATTAGTAGGCTACAAATGGCTTTCTTTAAGTCCAACTTAGAGTTAAGTTCGACTTTAGAATCTTTGAGAAACACCCCCATGATCACAAATGTATGAAATATCATACCAGTAGATCCTTCTTCATCAAGTGCCTTTATTGTTTTCATTGGCATTGCTATTGGGGCAATGTGCCCCCTTCTCCTCCATCAGTTGGAATAAAAGGGGAAGGGGGATGGAAAAAGTAAAAGAGAGGAAAAAATACTGCTCCAAGAGTATTTCTTGATTTATATGTATCTATATACTAACAAAAGCATTATGAAAAGCTTTCGTTATAACTATACCCCACCACTATAACACAGGAACCAATGTAAATCAGGTGGGGTATCCCTACCCCAATTTCGTTTCTCTTGATTTCTCTTGAAAAATTTGACAGATTTTGAGGGGAAATTGCCATGATATATTCTGGATTGTTTTTCCTGCAGTAGATTGGTTGTTTGAACCAATTTTACTTGTTTTAAGATATTTTCATGTCCAAAAGTCACTTATAATTTAGATGAAGACCATAATGAAAGTTCAAACGAAGCAAAATGATCCAGAATTGGCGATATAACAACAATCACTCTTTCTCCCTTCCTCTCTTCCTCTATCATGCTTCTCTCTCTCTCTCTCTCTCTCTATCACCTCGCCAAGGTCTCTGCAGGGGGATTACATTGTCTAGCGCTAGTGTTTACTTTAGGCTTAGCTCTAGGAGTAGTGAAAGTCAAATGGGGGTTTCAATTTTTAACGATGAGTTTTCGTCATGAGCAGGGAAAGTTTCATATCAGCAGGCCTGATAATTACCCAATTTTAATTTTTTTTCTTGATTTTATTTTTCCCTATTTTTTTTTTAACAATAATTTTTTCCCGATTTTCTTTTCCAAGTTCTTCCCAATTGTAACCCTATTTTTCCCAATTTTTCCCCAATTTTTTACTCAAAAGGGGGAGGGGGAATGTTGTAAGATGTCATTTTTTTTTGGGGGGGGTGGATGAGGAGGAAACCCCCCCCCCCTTTTTTTTTAGTGCTCACCATCACCCTGTATCAAGCAGATATATTTCATTTGTAAAAATTCTGTTTAAAAAATTTCTGATTTGCTCTCCATATTTGCAGACCATAACGGAGGATGATTACTTCTTATCATCAGGGGAGGAGATAGAGGATAGTGATGATGAGGATGGAGGGGGTAAGTCTGATCTTCTTCATGGTACCTAGGTACTTAGTATACAAATAATACACAGCAGTGAGGGCAGTAGTAAGAATTACCCACACAAGGTACATGTAGAACAGTCTAACATGCCCGAGGCGGTAGCCGAAGGTGTTTGGACTGTTTTGAAGGTACCGAGTGTGGGTAATTTTACTAATGCCGGAAGAAAATTATGTGTATTATTTGTTTTTATAAGATGATGTTTAATTTGTTTTATAAAATGAGGTTTTATAACACAATTTTACTAATGACCGGTCATTAGTATTGTCCACCGTGCGCTGGTATTGCCTGCTGATAAAATCTGTGTAATCCAGTGGACATAGTTACCTGGTAGGATGTATTCCTCCCAATGAGGTAGAGGTGTCATAGTCGAGTGGTTTTAGCACTTGACTTGATATGCAAAGGTCATGGGTTTGATCCCCAACACGGCACTTATGTGTTTTGGCAAGGCATTTATCTACATTTAAATAAGAGGGAGCTAGTCCATTAAAACATTCAATTAGTAGAGTTTTACCACTTTGCAATTGACATTTGAAAGACAAATGAGTACTACACATCTATTTTTCATTTATTTCTTATCTTGAATTCTTGTCTTGAACTTTGTTTGATTCAGTAAATATATTTTTCCTGTCATTCCCAGAACTAAGATCATCTGTAACACTATCCAGGCTCTCAATATATCATATTTCCAAAGCAGGGCCTCATATTACAAAGAGTTGATATCAATCGCAACTTATCAATCGCAATTATGTATATAAGAGATAGGAGACTGCAAACTTGTGATTAATTTGGATCAATCGCAACTCTTTGTAAGGCGGGGGTCTTTATCGTATGCTAATGCGTGTCTGATAAAAAAAAAATTAAAATTGAATTACAGGGAAATCCAAGTCTAAGAAGAAGGGTAAAGGCAAGGGGAAGAAGATGGCTAAGAAGAGACCTAAGAAGAAAGATGCAGACAGTGAAGCTGAGGAAGAAAGTGATGAAGGAGACTTTGATGGCAGGGAGTTTGACTACATCTCAGAACAGTCCAGGTGGGTGTAAACCAGAGAAAAATCTATCTTTCATCTAATATAAGGGGGGGGGGGTTCACAAAGATCCTAAGTCAAACTTAACTCTAAGTTGGACTTGGACATTATGGAGAGCCATTTGTATCCTTAAAATAAATATATTTAAAAGCAAAAATTCAATTATTTTAGACTTTTCATAAATTCCACATCAAGAACATGAAATCTCCTTGGTAATAGAAAATATGAATGATTTGAATCAACTTGATATGCCTTTAAAATAACATTTACACATTCTTTATCCAAGATGCTAACGGCTTTCCATAATTTTTAAGTCCAACTTTACGATAAGTTCAACTTAGGATCTTTGTGAAACACCCCCAGGACAACTAGACTAATGACAATTATATGCTTTTCACACTGGTAAAATTTTGCTTAGCCCTGGACTATAGGCGGGGCTAAAGGATGGGTCTTAGCCCCACCTATAGTCCTGGGCTAAGCTTAGCCCACTTTCTCTTCAGACACAAATTTACCAAAGTGGGCTAGCCCCACCTAAAGTATGGGGTTTGTTGGCCCTGCAAAAAAAAGGGCTAACTTTGCATTTCCGGTGCCAAGCAAATGAATGAGGACAAATACAGGGTCTTTTCCTTTGCTCTTTGACCATGCTTCTTCTGAACACATTACCAAGTTGAAATATAAGAAAGAAATAGGGGTCCATTTCATAAAACTTTTTATCTATAACAAGAGGCAAAGAAAGAAACCCACTGTCCAATCAGAGACGACGTATTCATGAATATGCATTTCCTGTAAAGCACTACCGGTGAGAAATGTCATGTAAAGTGCGTGCTTATTGTTTACTATGCAGAGTAGTACCAAAGTTGCACTTGTATTTCATGTTTGTGAAAAAAAACCAAAAGTTAATCCTAGGCTAAGGAAAGTACGGGGCTAAGCACAACAAGTCTGAAAGCGTGTGGTAGTTGTCAATAATTCCAAAACAGATTTATTTGATGTATACTTGAAGGTATTTTTTACCGGGGTTAGTCTCAATGATATTCAATATTCAAGTTTGAAACTGCCTCCTTTTTCTTCTCTCTCTATCAAATACCGGTAGCCAAAGCAAACAACTTACAATCACAGGGCACAATATCAGAGAACTCCTCGAACAAAGCAAACACACATGTATTGTATGCACACAGCATGTAGGCTGCTATGCACCTCAAGTTCTTTGTTTGCCCAACCCTCCAATTACATAACGCCATTTAAAAGTCTGTACATTACTACATTACAAATAATTGAGGTATTTTTAACCCTGAGGCTGGAGTAGTTAAAAGGTTTCTAATATACAAGGGGGGGGGGGCACTATGACCCCCCCCCCTAAGATCTTGGCTATGGTTGGCGATATGAAGATGTAAATTGGTGGTATGCATATTAAATGAAATATAATGAACAACATGACAATACTATTTTTCAATATTTCATTTCGTCTTTTTGAAATTAATTAATTCCATATGTAATATGCAAATTTTCAAAACATACCTATTTTGCAGTTTTACAGTATGAAATGTTTGTAAAATTAATTGTTTGATAAATTTAAACACTCCAACAGATGGAGATAAAAAATTGTTAGTTCATATTTTTAATGTATTTCTTCGATTTGTATCCTTTGTTTTCTATTGTTTTCCATCATCAACATATCATATGGTTTGACCATTCTAGGTTAGTCAAGGAAATAGAATGTGAGAATTAACAATGACAATAAAAACAAAAATTAAACTAAATAATATACATATAATGTAATTTAATGTACATTGTTTCCAATTTTCTTTGTATTTCACTGATTTTTGTCTAATGTTTTCTTTTGTTTTTTATATGTTATGTTTTATTTAGTTGTATTAAACCCAAAATAGGTCTCACTTAGTGGAATAGGAGTTGATGTCAAAGATCAACTGATTTTGAGATGATCATTGATTCTTCCATAGGCTAAAACACCAGCATATAGAGAAAATACACATGTTGATTGACATTAAGCACTAATTACAATTTGACACGCCTGCCGTTGGTCCGAATTGCACAAATTTGGTATCAAAATGTGCGGGAGACTTCAAAGAAAGTCATGAAACATGAATTCGCCAATTTAAGCGGTTAAGACGCAGCACAAAATTTGTTGGACGTGGGGGCCATTATGCCCCCCGGTCTCATTAGGGTTAAGGGGGTAGCTAGGTGAGGGGGCTGAGGTACAGTAGACATTCTGGGAGGTTGTTGTCTCCTGATGTGCAAACAAACAATCAGAAAAGAGAAACAACTATTGTATGAAATTATAAATACTGAACAGATTGCCTTCAGGAACCTGGGGGGTGTTTCACAAAGATCCAAGTTGGACTTAAACATTATGGAGAGCCATTTGTAGCCTTAAAATAAGATATATCCAAAAGCGAAAATTCAAGTATTTCAGACTTATCATAATTTCCACATCAAGAACCTGAAATCTCCTCAATGATAGAAAATATGATTGATTTGAATCTACATTTTATGCCTTTTAAAATAACTTTTACAAAATATTTTTTCCTAGATGCCAACTGCTTTCCATAATTTTTAAGTCCAACTTAGAGATAAGTTCCACTTAGGATCTTTGTGAAACACTCCCCAGATAATGGCTCTTGTACCAATCCTATGTGCAAGTAACATTACTCACTAGACATGTGGTCAAATTCTTATTTCATTACCTTTCATCTCCATTAGTGATGATGATGAGATGGAGTTAGCAAAGACAGACATCAAGGGTTTGGATCAAGAACTCCAACAATTAGAAGATGAAGAGGACGAAGAAGAGGAAGAAAAAAAAGATGAGAACAAAGAAGCCAGCAAAGAAGGGGACAAACCAAAAGATTCCAAAGAGAGCAAGGAAAAGAAAAGTGATGGTGAGTTCTTGATATGTGTTCTCTGTTTCTAAATCATTTGCTATTAAACTCAACTTTTGTACTAGAAATGTACATGCTTCCAGATGAGATAAACTGTTGTAAAGAGTTTTTCCAGTGACAGGATCTCATAGGCAGTAAATTCAAAGTTCAATCTTACTAGACCTGGGGGGTGATTCACAAAGAGTAAGATCGACTTAAGTTGGACTTGAACTACGGCAGGCCGTTCATGCCACTGGTTGTTCTCATCATTTCTGGCATCGGTCTCTCAAGGGAGAAGGAACATTTGAGAAAACTGAAATTTATGATATTTTTGTACACGGCAAATGGGAGAGTTATCCACATATAACATCAAAATCTACTGACCGAACTACCAATTTGAGATTCGCATAGACTAAGTGATCTCATATTTCAAACATTCATAACGTCCTTACTATTGGTCTGGTTCATTTCAAACTTTTGCCATTCTGTTTATCTTATTTTTATGCTTTCATACAAATCAACTTATTACAAGGGTTGGATTGCCCTTTAATCATCTCACCTCTTGATATTTCTTATTGCTGTAGAGAGTAGTTCAGAGAGCTCAGGATCAGACAGTGATATTGACGAGAAGAATATACACTCTGCTATGCTCCTTCAGGTACGTAAAGACCATCATCTTAATGTGTTCTATTAATGCTAAAGAGTCTTGAAATTCAGTGTTTTAGGAAAATTCTCTGTATTTCACTTCTAATATACTTGGATATTAGATTGACTTTTGTAAGATTAGTATTTTCTCAAAATTGTGGAGAGTGAAGTACATGTAATATTTGTTTAAGCAAACAAAACAATCCTAAAGCTATGAAATGTACGTTTCCAAATTAGCAAGAAGCAAATTGTAGTGTTTGGTTGTGTTTTTAATTTCACTGGCTGCAAACCTCATGCCTATCCCCCCCCCCCCCGGGAAAAAACAAACCCTAAAACAAAGAGAGAAAAGGAAAGAAAGATAAGGAGAGTGGAAGTAATACTCCTGCCATCCTCCCGATTTTGTCATCTTGTTCTCTCAAATTTCATCCACCAAGTATTAGACGGTTCACCTGTTCCCCTATCCCTGATGCACAGCAGTGTCCCCTTTAATAGTGCCCCTTGTATCATAGCAGGCCTGATAATTACCCTATTTAAATTGGTTTCCCGATTATTATTATTATTTTTTTCTTCAGGATTTTACCCCTATTTCCCTGATTTTTCCCTATTTTTTTCCAATTTTCTTACTCAAAAGGGGAGGAATGTTGTAAGATGCCATTTTTTTTCCTGAATCCTTTTTTTTTTACTCAAGGGGGGGGGGGGGGGGGGGGTTTAGTTCTTACTCTCACTCCTGCATAGTGACCATAGTGAATGTATACAATAATGATCCGTTTCTTTCTTATATTTCAACTTGGTAATGTGTTCAGAAGAAGCATGGTCAGAGATCCAAGGAAAAGACCCCCTCCAAGTCAGGAAGCCCCTTGTATCATAGTGACATAGACCATTGTGAATGTATAATAATGATCTGTTTCTTTGTTATATTTCAACTCGGTATTGTGTTCAGAAGAAGCATGGTCAAAGGTCCAAGGAGAAGACGCCTTCCAAGTCAGGAAGTGGAAGCCACAGTAGATCACAGACTCCCACTGTACCAGACAACATTGCTGTTACAGACTCTACGTTATCAGATGCAGCTACAAAGCTTGAAAACAAAGGTATGTAGAATTGTCCGATTCATTGTGCATTTGAAAAGAGGACTTTGAGAGTACCAGGAGACGATTAGAAATTTGTAATTATTCTTTATCATCACAATCGTCACTTTCATCATCATCCTAGTCCCCATCACCATCTCCATCACCATCATCACCATCATTACCCTCATCTTCATCATCACCACCATCATCATTCATTACAAACACCATCATCACTATCATTATCATCTCCATCATCATCATCAATATCATTAATTATCATCCTCATCACCATCACTATCATCATCATCATAATTATCATCACCAGTATCATCATCATCATCATCATCATCATCATCACCATCTTAATCATCATCACCATTAATTACAAACATCATCATCATCACTATCATTACCATCCTCATCATCACTTTCTCCATCATCATCACCACCATTAATTACAAACATCATCATCACTATCATTATCATCCTCACCCTCACCATCATCATCCTCATCACCAGTATCATCATTATTATCACCACTATCACAATCATTCTCATCATCGTCACTATCATTATCACCACCATCACCACCATCACCATCATTCTCATAATCATTATCATGTAACATGGATTTACTATGTCATTGTAATTTGTCATTATGATTGATATTGTTATCAATAGATGTGCCGAGCAAGAAGAGGGCGAACCCCACCGATTCACCTGTTACCAAGAGACCAAGGACAGAGAGCCCTATCCCTGGATCATCATCAAACAAGACACCATCAGGGTAAGGGACCTTTGTAGACCATCTGTACTAGTTTGACCAGGGGGGAATTAGACCTCCCTTACAAGGTCACTGACAGGTGGTTATCTCATCAACTCAGCTCTCAATTAACATAAGAAAAAGAGGATCATGGTGGACCAACAGGCACAAATTAGGCATTGTTTGCTATAGCTTTGATATACCAAAACAAATATATATACTTTTCACTTGAAAATATTTTTCTTTAATAACAGTTGACACTAGGATAAGGCACTCATTTGGATTCTGTCTTTCTTTTTTATCACCTTGCCCTTCCTTGTGGGCCTTGGAATTTCTCAATTATGGCGGTATGAATTGCGCCTCCCTTAAGCATTCCCTCATCATCAAATTGCTATTCTAAATTCCTCTAAAAAGGGACATTTTTATTCTATCTGAAGAAATAATGTGATATTTAATATGTTTATATGAAACCGTCTAGGATGTACTAATTTTAAAACTGTTCAGGGTTTCGGAGTACACAAGTACGAAAACTCATTTTCGAAATTTCTTTGGGGATACAAGATCTGGATCCTAATTCAGTTGTAAATAAAAGTATTATCAACTTTTTTGAAGGCTCATTATATGTGTATGTTTTGATGAAACCTGTGATAAACAGGGGTGCTAGTTCTCAAGCTAAAGCCTGAATTTAGGCCCTGGCAAGTGTTTTCATGTCATTTTCCAGGCATTTCAAGGGAACAAAATGGAGATGATTTTTCATAAATTCTGTCTGGCATCTATGAATAAAGAAGGGAAATATTTTTTGCATCCGTTTTTTCACATGGGGGTAAATGTTAAACTGTCCTTCTATACTTTTTGCTCTGCTCTGTTTACATCCATGTGCAGTCATGTCCCCTTGACCGAGGAGGAGGTCAAGCGATACCTCATGAGGAGACCCATGACCACCAAAGACCTATTGGTCAAGCTCAATCCAAAGAGGACTGGACTACCCAAGGAGCAGATCGAGACAAAGCTGGCCGAGATCTTGGACAAGCTCGCGCCGGAGAAGAGGAAAAAGGAGAAAAAGATCTACTGGTTTATTAGAGAACATTCCAAATAGTGAACAGTTCTAGTGTGGTGTGTCGATAGACATTGATCGGAGGACAGTTGGACTTGGTGTGTTTAAGTATGGCAGCTCCTGTGAAGGTGCATAAGCCCAACTTAAAGAAGCAATCATTGTTACTGATGTTAACCCATTACTTACAGGATGAGGGCTGTTTCTGTATGTTGGCATATGCAATCAAGAGAATCCAGTAGTTACTGGGTTCATGCATCAACTGTTGACTGGAGACAGTGGATCTTGTTGTTCAGAAGTATCGCAGCTTCTGTGAAGGTGCACAAGACCAGCTTTAAAGCCTGTCTGCACTAGTTTGGCCAGGAGGGATTAGACCCCCCCCCCCCCCCCTGTGTGGTAACTGGCAGGTGGTTATCTCATCAAATCAGCTCTCAATTAACATAAGAAATAGGGGACCACGGGGATCAACAGGTACCGCTTTGTTGACTGTATAGAGAGCGTAAATAGCTAAGTATAAGTACAAGTAGTGCAGGCCTGCTTTAACACTGTAGTACTGAGTAGTGAGTACTTCAAAAATAGTACAGAGTACTTTGGGACTGGTACAGCATCAATGAGTGTACAGTGCAAGGAGAACCCCCAATTTTTACTCTGGACCCTTCTGCCTATTATTTGACCACCCTGCAGTTTAGAAGATATGAGTTATCAATAAATCCTATAAAAATGGGTCATGTTTGAATGCTGATTTACATGTGTTATTTTGAACCGGTTTGCCATGAACATCAAATCTGATGTAATATTCTACTCAAGTTTTTGTGCCTAACAGCCATGGTGCCAATACCAGGCATGAGCGACTTTATGACAGTTTTGAGAAACAAGTAAATTCTCCCAGCAAGGGTACTGACTCGGGCAATACAGTCAAACCTGCTTTAGTGACCACCCATCTACAAAGACCACTTCTTGTGTTTCCCTTGGGCGGTCGCTATAGACAGGTTTGACTGTACCTTCTTTCTGGAGATTGTACGGTCACATGGTATGTCCCTGTAGGCGCGTACGCAGGGGGGGGGGGGGGGGTTGGGGGTCGAACCCCCCCCCCCCCTCAATTTTTTGTTGTGTTTTGGAGGAAACCCCCCCCCCTCCCCATTTTTTTTAATAAAAAAAAAAAGGGCTAAAGGGTGACCCAAAAAAGTGACCTCCCCCCCCCCCCCAACTGAAATAAATATCAGTCGACCAAATTGGTTAGCCAAATTTCCTGGACCCCCCCTCCCCCCTGTTTATTCAGCGGTTGGCTGAGTCGTTGCAAAATTTTGGACCAAAAACAAAAAATTGTCCTTGTTGCGAAATTTTCGGCACGATTTTCAAGTTTTAAAACCCCCCTTCGAAAAAAATTGTGCGTACGCCACTGTGTTCCTGTACTAGTATGGAAACAATGAAAGCAAAGAATCTGTCTGTTTCAGTTTATGTAACTTTAATACAAATTGAACTTTACTTTGTATGATGACAATCTAAACAGGAAAGGAGAATAATTACATGATAAATAGGTACCCTGTTCAACCGTAATACACATTTTCTGTGCTGGCATTTATTTAATAAGTGTATTTGAGATTATTTCAATACATGTATACACAATACAATAAATATATGAACTGTAATGAGTTCATAATAATGTTCTAAAGTTATCATTTTAATAGGCTAAGGCACGATGGTGCCTTGCAATACATTTCATGCACTTTTGGTCAAAGGTTTTCAAATAATATCATTTCAAATAACTGTCATATCCATATATAAATTTAAAGGTTTATTGCCCTTTTATCCAATGCCCTGTGAGTTAGCCTGCTAACCAGTTTATCTTTTTACAGGTTTCCAGCCCTGTCCATTAGACCAAATGGTGTGAATTAGACCAAGTGAATAATAGAACTCAAAGGTTTGAGACACCTGGGACCCGTTTCACAAAGCTTTTTTTCAATGACAAATCTGCTGATAACCAATCAGAAGCAAGGATTTTACTAGCTTATAACAAAAATTGTCATTTGTCACTGATGACAAGTTTTGTGAAAAGGGCCCTGGAAATAAGTCAATGGATTGATTCTGAACAAGTGAAATAAAACACAACATGGATGATGGAAAGGAGATGAAATGTAATCAGATGAGATGACTTACGGTAATGGCAGGGCACCAAATGGCTAATTTACCCATGTAACTACAGTGAAACCTGTCTATACAGACCACCCAAGGGAGACAAGAAAAGTGGTCTTTATAGGCAGGTGGTCTTTGTAGACAGGTGCCTATAGTACATGTTTCAATGAAAAACAATTTTCAAGGGAAACAAAAAATGTGGTCTTTGTCGACAGGTGGTCACTAAAGCAGGTTTAAATATACATGTACATGTATACACAAGTCATACACAAGCAATACACAAGCATGGCCAGTCTAAAATTTAGGAGTTTTTGTGTCTTTAAAATGTAACTTACTGTAGTGCACTCATAATTAGTATGACATCTAAAATTCCTTATAGTGACGATGATGCATCATCCACTACTGCTGGAATTCATGGATTAATATCATATCCCGCTACTTTGAAACATCAAGAACCAAGGAAAATGTTTTCCTTTCAAATTATACTGAACTAAATGCTTTGTTTGAAGAGGAGGGGCTAAAATGGATTTATGCACCTCTATCTATTATAGAATGCATTATTTTTTCAGAACTAATATTTTGTGAACATTTTGTATGTACATGTATGTATACTGGTCATATGACAATAAATAACATTGCAAATGTATAAAGTTGTTCTTTTCTTTTGTAATATTTTATATATATATATATATATATATTGAAATATTGTATGTTTCTCAATTCATAAAGTAGTGCTTCTGGGATGTTCAAACACATGATAATAATAATAATAATAATAATAATAATAATCTTTTAAAGTCTACTCCAAATTTTATTAAGTTAAACCGAAAATGGAAACTCTTTTTGCCCAAATGATCGTGAGCCCTGCAGCCACTGAGCAGCGCCAGATCGACGTTGCTCTATCCCTTATTGTTGAACGCCAAACAAGGTAGCAGCAACTCCCGTCTTTTAACGTCTTTTGGTACGACGCGGCCGGGGTTCGAAACCCACGACCTCCCGGTTGTGAGGCGGACGCTCTACTGACTGAGCCAACACACCGTTAATCTGGTATACTGGTATTTGTTGGATCAAATTGTCTGCAGAGTGTTATTACTCAATTTTTGTCTAATAGATGAGTGTAAAGTAGGAAGAAAGTAACTCCTCTCCACATTGAATCTCCCTTACGGACACCAGGGCAACAGTTCGCATGTTCCTGTCATGATAAAGACAAAACAAAACAGGAGAAGTTAACAAAACTTTCTCTAGATTTTTCATATTGCCATGTAAAATTACTACTTAGTTTTTTATCTTTTTTTTTTTGTTATGAGGAGGAAGTGGTTCTATGCTAATACATGTACCGTATTTTATATTTTTTTAGACAGATTGGCAATTAGGGGGAGCACCCTTGGGTACACAAATGAAAAATATGGCCCACAGAAATTGTGTTTATTTGCCAAACCACCTTGAAAATATTAGACCCAAAGGCATCTGTCATCCACCCCCTCCCCCCTCCCCCTCCCCCTCCCCCCTCCCCCTTCCAGAATCGTGGATCTCCCCCTGTTAGACGTACAAATGCTAAGAGGACATTTCCATTTTTACCTTCTTTTTCTTCTTGTGCAATTGTATTTGTCCATTGGAGGCTCCATACAAACTGAAAGCTGTACTGATAATATAGCATAATCTACTCCCTATTGTATGCAAGGGGAGATCAGAACCAGATGTAAACAGAGGTATTGAAAGAAAAAATTAGATGTCGGGTTCAAAAGATCATAAAACATTTGCATACAGACCTGCCAGCATTGCCTACATCTGGAAGGGTACCGAAGAAAGCATTGGGGATATATTTCCTCAGTTTTACTGGAAAATCCAAAGGCACATCAAACTCTTGGTAGCACACATTTGCAGGAGCTCCTAAAAACATAATTATATGAGCAAATTTATGTGTACAAAGAGTCATCATTCATATTTTATTCTTATACTCTGCATTTAAAATAATAGACAATCATTGCATAAAGATCCAAACATACCACAAGAATAATGGTATTTAAAATAATTTCAAGCTTTATAAAGAATAGACTATACTAAAACAAAAGCGATAATACTCTTCAGTCTTATGCTATAATATATAACTGTATCCCAGATAACAATACGGCGTTGGGCCAACGTCGGCCACGGTCGGCAGGGTCGCAGTCGGCAAGCCAACGTTGGCTAAACGTTGGGCCATCGTCGCCATTTTTTACTGATAGATGGTGGCTATTGGTTGGCTCATTCGACGTTGGGCCAATGTTGGCTGAACGTTGGTCCATTGTCGCCATTTTCACTGATAAATGGTGGCTATTGGTTGGCTATTCGACGTTGGGCCAATGTTGGCTGAACGCTGGTCTATTGTCGCCATTTTCACTGATAAATGGTGGCTATTGGTTGGCTATTCGACGTTGGGCCAATGTTGGCTGAACGTTGGTCCATTGTCGCCATTTTCACTGATAAATGGTGGCTATTGGTTGGCTATTCGACGTTGGGCCAATGTTGGCTAAACGTTGGTCCATTGTCGCCATTTTCACTGATAAATGGTGGCTTTGGGTTGGCTATTCGACGTTGGGCTATTGTTGGTTTAATGTTGGTCCATTGTCGCCATTTTCACTGATAAATGGTGGCTTTGGGTTGGCTATTCGACGTTGGGCCAATGTTGGCTAAATGTTGGTCCATCGTCTCAATTATCACTGATAAATATTGGCTATTGGTTGGCTATTCGACGTTGGGCTAACGTTGGCTCATTGTCGCCATTTTCACTGATAAATGTTGGCTTTTGGTTGGCTATTCGACGTTGGGCCAATGTTGGCTGAACGTTGGTCCATTGTCACCATTTTTACTGATAAATGGTGGCTATTAGTTGGCTATTCGACGTTAGGCCAATGTTGGCTGAACGTTGGTCCATTGTCGCCATTTTCACTGATAAATGGTGGCTATTGGTTGGCTATTCGACGTTGGGCCAATGTTGGCTGAACGTTGGTCTATTGTCGCCATTTTCACTGATAAATGATGGCTATTGGTTGGCTATTCGATGTTGGGCCAATGTTGGCTTAACGTTGGTCTATTGTCGCCATTTTCACTGATAAATGGTGGCTTATGGTTGGCTATTCGACGTTGGGCTATTGTTGGTTCAATGTTGGTCCATTGTCGCCATTTTCACTGATAAATGGTGGCTTTGGGTTGGCTATTCGACGTTGGGCCAATGTTGGCTAAATGTTGGTCCATCGTCTCAATTATCACTGATAAATGTTGGCTATTGGTTGGCTATTCGACGTTGGGCCAATGTTGGTTGAACGTTGGTCTATTGTCTCATTTATTACTGATAAATGTTGGCTTTTGGTTGGCTGTTCGACGTTGGGCTAACATTGGCTCATTGTCGCCATTTTCACTGATAAATGGTGGCTATTAGTTGGCTATTCGACGTTGGGCCAATGTTCGCTGAACGTTGGTCCATTGTCTTTATTTTTACTGATAAATGGTGGCTATTGGTTGGCTATTCGACGTTGGGCTAAAGTTGGCTCAACGTTGGTCCATTGTTGCCATTTTCACTGATAAATGGTGGCTATTGGTTGGCTATTCGACGTTGGGCCAATGTTGGCTGAACGTTGGTCCATTGTCTCAATTTTAACTTATAAATGTTGGCTATTGGTTGGCTATTCGGCGTTGGGCCAATGTTGGCTTCATGTTGGTCCATCGTCTCAATTTTTTTTTTTAAATGGTGGCTTTGGGTTGGCTATTCGACGTTGGGCTAACGTCGGCTGAACGTTGGTCCATCGTCTCAATTTTAAATTTTAAATGTTGGCTTTTGGCTGGCCATTCGATGTTGGGCCAATGTTGGCTGAACGTTGGTCCATCGTCTCAATTATTACTGATAAATTGTGGCTGTTAATTGGCTATTCGACGTTTGGCTATAACGTTGGCTCAATGTTGGTCCATCGTTTCAAATTTTACTGAGAAATGGTGGATATGTTGGCTAATATACGCGACGTTGGGCCAACCTTGGCTTAACGTTGGTCTATATCGTCTCCATCTTTACTGATAAATAGTGCATGTATATATTGGTGGGCTATATGACGTTGGGCCAACGTAGCAAATACGACCTAGTACCGCTACATCCGGGTAAAAAAAATTGCATGCGTGCGCATGCCCATGTGCTCATGCAATTGCAACGTACGTCAGCCATATCCTGTCCATTTGTCTGGATTAGTTGCCGGGGAGTACCAACACTGCATGGTAAATGAATGATTTTCTTTCTCTTTCAACGTTATTTTTGTGAGCATGTCGCGTGAAACTGATAAATTGTATAGTGTGAGAACTCCCCGTCACAAAGCGAGGGAAATAGCATGAGAAATTGTTAAAGTAATCATTGATAATTCCCTGTCCAAATGAAAGTGAAAGTGCAGTACGAGTGTACCGCTCGGCGTACGTACGCTTAGCTTGCACACCCGCTGCGTGCAATTGAAGTGTGAGTGATGGCTATGATGGCTATGATGGGGGCCGAAGTGTCGGCATCAGATGCATTGAGTGTTTGCCGTGATAAATGTTAATATGTTCCTGACTTAGAGTTAGACCTAGGTGATGTATTGATGCATCATGTTACAGCGTCCGTGACAGTGATGATGTTCATCCCAATATGCAATATTATCGACCATGAATCAAATGATTGTGAATCTGTTGGTGTTACAAGTGTTGAACTTAAGGTGCTGATGCATTGTTGGAAAGACCAATTGAATCAAATAGAGATGAATGGGAAGACGCATCATTTTTTTATGCATATCTAAATGATATTATAGTCTCGATCTGATACTTTCAGATTTAGAATTAGGTCTATACTATACTCTTATTCCTACTCTTCGAAAAGGAATAAATTACGAGATTGGGCTGTGAATTAAGATATCCCGCTAGTACATGTTTCTAGCCTCCTGAAATCTTACAAGGGAGTGTGCCAAGTCTGCCAAAATATGCAAGAACTTTGTATCAACACATTTAGTGGATTGTGAGTGTGATGTGAAAGAGGTAGCTGTTGGGAATTGCCCTCATTTTGGCATTTGCAATCATTTTAAGTCGCAATTGGCCAAGAACCTCAATTTGATCAAATAGTAAATAGGAAAAACTATTGGGGGCGGGGGTAACACTGATCGATCCCATAATTTTCATTCACAATTTTCATTCACAAATTTGATTATTGCTGCATTTTTATTCTCATTTTCAAATTAGTTTTTATTGTTTATGCACATGTATATTAAATTGCTATAATTTGAACTGAAGGTAAATATTCTAATTATTTATTTTTAAAATTCTGACGTTCTTTATTAATACATTCAATTCTATATAGCTCTTCCAAATCCCAATACTTTTTTCTCCCATAATTCCTACAATTCTGAAATTTAAATATTAAATCCTGCATTTCATATCGTCAACTTCACAACAAATTCCAGATTCCTCTACCCGTTCAGATCCAGCTACCCCTACCTCGATCATCCAGAACAGCACCAAGGACCCCTTCGACATCGACCCCATCAACCTCCAGAACACTGTCGACCCCAACGACCCCATTGACCTCAACATTCAGAAATATGGGTATGTCATTTGGCATTTTATTCATTTTGTATTTAGTTATACATGTAGACAGGATAGCACTTCTTAGTATTCGTTATAGTTGTGCCCTGCACACAAAGTACAAATGTACTGGATTAATGTACGTTTGTGTAGGACATAGCTGCTAACGGATGCTAGTATCTTTTTCCTGATTATATTGAGAAACTGCATTGTGATCACTTACAAAACTATTCAACAACAACAAATCATGAAATACTGCTTATAGCAGTATTTTTTTGGAAACAATTCTGAATGCAGGGTGCCACAAAAAACAAAACACAGTCAATCGATTTGTTTCTTGTATAAGCAACTAACGATATAGCTTTGTGTTTTTGTTTCTACTTTGAAGCCCCTCGAGCTCTCTCAAGTATTGGGAGCTTACATAAATACAAAAAAAAGTATTGGGAGCTTCACATTTCACTTGAATGTTATAATGATGTGAAAGAAAATGCCACTCTTCTTCAAACATTTGTCCTAAAAATTAGAAAGAATACAAACTTACTAATAAGGGTTTTGTGTTGTATGCAGAAAACGCAAATTTTGTATTCTTTCATCCATATTCTACTTCAAACACATTTGTTAGGGCAATATTCTATTTGCAGAAGTGTCCGGGTGTTAATGACATCCTCTTTTACATCATACCATTTAAGTGAGATTGTGCCATCTATTCTTTGGCTAATTTTGGGATCCAACACTTAAGAGGGGCTTTAAACTGTTATCAATCAAGCATCTCAACACTGAGCAAACAGATACTATAAATTGGTTCTTTCTATTGAAGAATATTACTGCCATTTTACCTCAAATGTATATTTCCTTTGTTAATAAGAGTGTTTGATGCTATTCTAATTAAACAAGACAAAAATAAAAGAAATCCATTCCTTTCTAATTTCCATACGTCTGGGTCATTCGCTCTAAAGTTTGAACGAAGTTATTTTCATGACAAAGTAATTCTATCCATGAAATTTCATCAAAACTAGGGAGGATGTGCCACTCAGGACTACTTCCCTTGAATGCCGTACTATTTGATTAATATCCGTACTATTTCAAGGTGATGTTTCCATGATCTGCTTTTAAATCTTGTTTGGTTTCTTTCTTCTTCTTTTTTTTGCCGCAGATGTCGAAGTTGTACCACCACAAGCTAGACAAGATTTTGATTCCGACCAACCCATTCTTTAAAGGTCCATTACCTTAGGAAATTAAAACTTTTATGTCTTGTATCAAGACCCATTTAAAGCAACATAATAACAATTGTTTCATAAATAAACGCCTCCTTATATTTTTTACAATTTTTTGAAAACCTCTCCAAGTTGCTCGTCTAATGGTGGACCCCGCCCTTACAATTCTCAGAGTTCCTCGGAATGATTGACCAAAGGATTAGTGATGTTATATCAAGAACGATCTCCGCTTAGGCAAGCTACGGTGCTTGCTAGCCAGCTCTGCAGGCATTATGTTTTGTACACAAACATAAACAATAACTTTTGTTATTAAATAGTGTGCTATGCATCTTTACTTGTTATTTATTGTGGTGAAATTTCACTAATGGCCCAATTTTAAAAAGAGAGCTATACCATGAGTCGAAGAAGGTCGTAATTGATTTGAATGCCTGTATAACGTGTCAACTAAATGCATGCTATAAAGAATTTCAAAGGTAAGAAAAAAATGTTTCATATATCTAAGTGACTGAATGTTTTTCGTATTACCTTCTTCTCAATTTAAAGAAATATTGAAAGTGGTATATCAGAGTGAAGAAACTTGTGTTTTTCCCTTTACAAGCTCTGCTCTTTCTTACTTCACTTTCAAATTTCCTCTGTTGTTATATAAACATTTAGCGATTGCTTTACTTCACACATTCAAGCAATGTATACTATCCCTCCTAAAAAAAACAGTTTGTAGATGTGTTAACAATAGATATGGCGACGAAATGTATCAGCATCTCTGAAATGCCTAAGCATAAAAAATGTTGGCAATTTCTCTGAATTTTATTTTTAATTTTTTATGGAACATTGTTTACATTAATTGCCTTGTTCTTGGTATGCAAATGGTGGACACTTTATTAATTTCTTTATATTTTTGTGCTGTACATATGTAGAGGAATCTTGTCATAAGCAATCGTGTTCGTCTGCCAGAAAGTTTGTTTTGTTTTACTCGGGAAGTTGTGAGGATTGTTTATTATATTCGTACAATGAATTTCAGTATGTTATGTTGTGTTACGTGTAAGCGACAATTCATTTTATAACAGCTCCTATCGTCCTAGCATTCATTGATAGTAGGCCTATATTGTGATACATTGAGATACCTTGAACTTGAAACTATGTTTACATCTTTTTCGAATTCAAACGAAAATACAAAAGAAAGATGTACAATAATTGTATTCACATTTACAACAGTTTGTTTATTACACATAAAATAAAGTATGTTTTATCACAAAATCAGTTTATTTTCCTTGTTCTTTTGTTTTGGAGGAAGGGGATGTATTCAGAGCAAATTCTAAGAAGCAAGATGGTGAACTTTTCATTAAAATGGGACAAATAAGTTGTTATCAAGTTTTGATAGTGATTAAAATGTACAAGAAAATAGACATGACGAAATTAAAATAACATGTCCCTCTTGCTTCAATATTGTTATTATACTTATCTTGCAGAGGGATCTATAGTGAACTTTTCTCAAATTCAGTCTAATTTTGATGAAATTGTTACTTCATTTTGTGGATTTTGCTCTGTTTATTTATTTAATCCAATCTTAAACTACTTGGCTTTTCCTTGTCACGTTGTGATGCATGTGTTTGAATGATTGTACATGTCCGATGTAGTATGATCTTGACGATGTTCTTATGAACGGACGACTGATGTTGGTGTGAATATGTTTTTGAGTTGGTGTTGGTAATGTCAGAAGGATGTTGGCATGAAATGGAAAGGGGAGGAACAACGTCGGCACATGGTGGGATACGGGTTGGCATAACGTTGCTTCTACGTCGGCAAATGGTGGAGAAGAGGTTGGCATAACGTTGGTCTAGCATTGGCACATGGTGGAGGAGGGGTCGGCACTTGGTGGGAAAAGGGTTGGCATTATGTTAGGACAACGTCGGGGAGACGTCGGCACATAGTGTAAAAGGGGTTGGCATTACGTTGGTCCTACGTCAGGGAGACGTCGGCACATGGTGGAAAAGGGGTTGGCATTACGTTTGTCCTATGTCGGCATATGGTGGGATAGGGGTTGACATGACGTTGGTCATACGTCGGGGGGACGTTGGCCCGATGTTGGCTTAATGTCATTTCGTCGCTGTCGAGCCAACGTTGGCCCGCCGGCAAGAAAGCCGTTGGCCCAACATCACATTGGCGACGATGGCGCAACGTAACAGCCCACGACGTCGGCACATGGTGGGATAGGGGTTGGCATAACGTTGGTCCAATGTCGGAACTACGTCGGCACATGGTGGGATAGGGGTTGGAATAACGTTGGCCCTACGTCGTGGAGACGTCGGCACATGGTTGAGAAGGGGTTGGTATAACGTTGGGCCAATGTCGAGGAGACGTCGGCACATGGTGGGATAAGGGTTGGCATAACGTTTATCCAATGTCGGAACAACGTCGGCACATGGTGGGATAGGGGTTGGCATAACGTTGGTCGTACGTCGGCACATGGTTAAAAAAGGGTTGGGACGACGTTGGTCCAATGTCGGAAAGACGTCGGCATACGGTGGAAAAGAGGTTGGCATAACGTTGGTTCAATGTCGGGAGGACATCGGCACAAATGGTCGGATAGGGGTCGGCATAACGTTGGCCCGATGTTGGCTTAATGTCATTTTGTCACTGTCGGGCCAACGTTGGCCCGCCGGCAAGAAAGCCGTGGGCCCAACATCATGTTGGCGACGTTGGACCAACGTAACAGCTTACGTTGGCCCCACGTTGGCGTAACGTCGTATTGTTATCTGGGATACCACTCACTTTTGTACCAATCATGACTATTTTATCAGGGGTACTGATTCTCATTGGAGGAGGAGGCATTGGTGCAGGGAGGAACACTGGCTGTTGTACTTCAAACATCCTGCATATTAACTTTTAACAATTGGAAGAAAAAAGAGCGTGTTCTACCATCAAATTACACACACAGTAATACCAAAATTGATGAAATGTATCAAAAGCTAGACAAACCTTTGTGTTGATTGTTGACATATTGCCCCACAGCCATTGGGTTCAAAGGGCAAGAGGTCAGCCATGAAAGGTCACTAAACATGTAGGGCCCAAGCCTGTCTCTCCGAGCACATGATCTGGGAATAGAATTTTATTTGAAGTTTAGTTTGTTAGTTTGTTTAGGAAGAATAATCATGTATGTACATGTATTAGCATAGTCTCTCATAGTTCTCAGACATGCTAATAAGTTCATGAAGTGTACCGGTGCATAAGCTTAGTTTTAAAATCATTGTTTAGTTATGTAATTTTAGTAGTATTTTGTTTCCCTGAGCTACATGAAAACCTATGTGTACAAAAAAGGCCAAGACACCAACCTGTGATTTCTCCCCCCTCACTCCCCTTCACTACGATCAGAAACATCTTTACAAGATTTTTAAAAATCATATGTATTTGGGTGACAAACATGCATGAGGCAATATATAAAGTAGTTATCAAAAGGAGAGCCTGGGATATTGTTGTCGAGTGGTACTTGTCTCTGTGAAAAGTTTTTTTTTTTTTTTAAGGGAGCTGGGGGGGGGGGGGACTTTTTTTTTTACTATCTAACTGTTGGGAGTGTGTATGATAAATGTATTGTCTCCAACTATTCAAAATCATCAAACATGGACCAGGCAATATACTGGGTTAATCTTGATGTACACTCCCCTCTTTCTTTTTTTTCTTTCTCTCTCTCTCTCTCTCTCTCTCTCTCTCTCTCTCTTTCCCCTTTTACCAATATTTTTTCCACCATATTCATATTATTATGTATCCATTGAGGGTAGTCATGCTATCAAGCTTTGCTTACTTTGTCAACCCTCCTGTTTGATGTTTTCGATTAGTTACTTTATTCAACATTTTCTTTTCTGAAATGTGTAAAATTTGCAATGTTTGTTTGTTATATATTTGTAAAAATGCAAAAGAAAAAGAAAATCAAACAGAAATAAATAAATCAAATCAAATCAAATCAACCATACGCACCTGTAGATCATCTTGGACAGTCTCTTGTCATTGCCATCAATGTGAATACCGTCAAGGCATCGGAAGACAAAAGGATTGGCGATGGACTGAAGGAGAATAGGCTCACCTGGGTAATAGATGGTACCTGGAAAGTATTCAAATGAAATTATGAATATTCAGTGGTCGTCACTCTAAACTAAAGAACTCACTGACACAGGTATAATTAAAAATCTGATATGTCACAGAGATACATTTCTACCTCTAGAAAATTGGATTGAATATTCCACAATTAAAATGATACTGGTATATAGAAAGAGTATATCTTTAATTGGATAAATGTTACGGGTAGGCATAGATAATAAATGGAAGTGGTTCTATCAATATCATCCCCTCAAATATTTTTCATTTTGTATAACCTTTGAGATTGCTTAGTAAGAAGCCCAGTATCTAAGTAGCATGAGAGTCATTTTGTGCAATGTTCCCAAGAACCATATTTCATATAAATGATGATCACTTGCTGTTTGACGTGTAAACAGGGCAAATCATACAATGTGGTCAATAAATGAGTAAAGGCGCAATGTATGAAAAATTATGACTGCATTTTGTCATTGTTTATAATCTTTATCATTCAAAAACGTCTCTCCAAGGATTGGTATTTACAAAAGTCCAAACTCCAAACTTACACCCCTCCAGCGGTGTACAATTTTCATTTTGAAAGAAACAATTACCTGGATACATTGCTACAACTACTCCTTTTGGAACCACTCCTTTTGTGACAAAGACACCAACACCTCCGCCCTCAATCTGACTTGGGCGACGCCCAATGGCATATCCAAGAGTCTGGTGCATTATGGTCGCCCCAGGGTCTAAATCTTCACCCATTTGTCCGTCCAATGTGTTTTCCTTGTTCTGTTCAAAATTGGTACTTATACTTAGTTGATGGCTGAACTGAGCAGATTGTGCATTAGTTTTCTGTTTCAGTAACTTCTTGGTGCTCTGATAACTATGGTGGCATAAAGAATGATGATGATGATGATGATGATGATGATGATGATGGTGAGGAGGAGAAGGAGGAGGAAGATGAGGAGAAAATGAGGAAGGTTGAGCAGAATGACAGTGGTGCTGGTGGCCACAACCGTCATTCACTATGCTGTTGCTTGTCCGTGCACTTCCATCCACCTGATTTCTCAGTAATAATGCATTCATTGCCAAAATTTCTCTGCAATCTCCTTCCATATAGGCAGCTTCAAACATTGTGCCAATGTTCCAATATTGTAACAGTCTTTTTGCTAAGTGTTGTTGATGCTTGTCCAGGTAGTCATTAAGATTGCAAAGTTCTCCACTTTCTCTACAAGTCAATCTTGATGTTCTTTTCTCCTCACAGAACAGCTTAAAGATGTTTTGAAAGAGTGACCTCACAGCTGAACTTTGTTTATCATGGGATTCAGGAGTCGCAGTGTCATCATGGTGATAGCATCTAATGCTCCCATTTTCATCTTGGAGATCTGATCTTCTGCCTACTACGCTGACCTTTGACCTTTCCAGTCTACTGCTCTTTGTCTCTAATTCATGCATTTTGTTGCCTCTTCCCTCTTGATTGGGGAGGTTGTCATCCAAAGCAGAGAATAATTTCTTGTAGGTTTCCTCCACCAGATGGTCTTCAATAATCCTGTCTTGGCTTGCATCGTCAACTGATCGCACTGTCCTGGAAAGGAGATTAACAAAGATTATCTACAAGGAAAATTAAAGCCCCACTGTACTCCTTGTAGCTACTTGCTCCCTCTAGAAAACAATGCCTAATCGGTGCATGTTGGTCCCCCATGATCCTCTTTTCCTTATGTTAATTGAGAGCTGAGTTGATGAGATAAACACCTGTCAGTGACCATGCTGGATGGTCTAATCCCTCCTGGCCAAAGTAATACAGACAGGCTTTAAAATATGCAATGGTAGGGATAACTTACTGAAGATTGAGAAGGCATGATGATCAGTAACTGATCTTCACAGCAAACCCATTTATGGTAAAGATCTCATGCAATGTAAGGCTTCATAGATCATTAAAAACACAGAACAAATACAATTTAGGGTTAATTTTAAGGACAATCTGTTAGGTTCCAAACCGCATTCTACACAGACACTATTCGACTGCACGGCACTCCTTACAATCTGCTGTCCTCAATTGCACCTCTTTGGAACTTTTCAAGCAGAAGGTGCAACACATTAAGCTCTGTTGAGCTTCAGACTGTTTTTAGCTGCACATAAAATTCTTATAGAGCCTTTTTACTTGCACACTCGGCACTTGACAAGCAGAGCCTTTGTACTTGCACACTCGGCACTTGACAAGCACAAGGTACAAAAAAGCCCCCCTCCCTAACTCCAGGAAGCTCCAACGCTGACATTCGGCGTCGGAGCTTCCTGGAGTTACCCCCGCCCTTCTCTCTCCTTCTCCGGCTAACACACTGTCTCTCTCTCTCTCCCTTCCTCTCTCTTTATTTATCTCACTCTCTCTGAGACCCAAAGACTTGAGATCTTACACTTATGACTTAGATCTTCAGTTGTTTCTATCATTACAAAAATACAAGCGCATTGATTATTGTTGAAAATCATGTTCAACTCTTGTAAGGTGCATTATTTATACATAGACCTCTATCCACCAAATATCATTATAATATGTATTTGCTCTTATTTTTGCCTTTAATTTTTCATTTGCTGGCTTTACTTGGCTCGGAGGAAAAAAATAAGAAAAAAATAATCTTCGTTCATGCAAACATGGCACAGATCTTTATAGACTCTATACGGGACTTTACTCACATTCCTGTACAAATAGTTTTCACACTAGAGTCTATGCGTTTCTACATGAGAAATAATCTGTACACATACCTCTTTCTTAGATTCAGTGCAACCCAAGGCACAAACCTGTATCGATAACTCTGCCACTTTGATGAAATTTTCTTCACAATATTCGACATATTCTACAGACCCTTTTCCCGTTTTTACCAAGTACTCAAGTGAAAAAGGTAGCAGACGATATTCTGTAAGTAGTCTCTGTACCAGCAGTTTTCAGAACCCATTTAAGACAATGTCATACCTCAAATGAATATTTTTTCAATTTAAAGGTACATATCAAGTCCCTAAGGCTTTTTAATATTCGATTTCCGGTTAAAAAAGAAGAAACATCCTCCACTGGAAAAAAATAAACCACTGAGTTCTCATTTCATTGACATTTCATAATTAGAAACTTACTAAATACGTCGCTGAAAACATCCCCTTACCAATTTGACAAATTACTAGATTAACGCTTAGAAATCATATAATGACTACTTTTAACTTTTTTATAATTAGTTTATAATATAATCATTATAATTAACACGATATAAGGGTTTTGAAAAATATTTAAAATCTTTCATTCTTTAATATTAAGACGAAACATTATTGTTAGACATTAAAACGGCTATGCGATTAATGCTCGAGCACGACGTTAGTAATTCTTGTCTACTACTTTCTCTGGCCTCAACGCAAAGTCACGTTTGTGTATAATGATGGCTGCGCAAGACGAACTGGGTAAGTTAATCGACAATAAAATATCAATAAATGTATAATTCCTATCTGGTCTAATAAAATTAGATAGGACAGCGGAGATTAATTTCGATAACGATGTATCTTTCCATCTAAACCGAATATTAGATTTGGGGTTTGGAGAAAATAATGAGATGAGTGAGTGAGTGAGAATTCGCGTTTGCGACAAACCGAAATGAATGGGTGTCGCATGCATTGAGGGAGGGCCCTGGCCCTGTCGTGATCGTGCGGTGAAATGAGCTGATTCACGGTGCACGGCACATTGTTGACAGTTGCTGTGTTTATCATGCCTTTGGATTGTGTAATGAAATAGGTGGAAAGCTATGTAACCATTGATTCATTGTGCTCTGTATCATCATGATCATGAGCCTGAGGTCAAATGATTGAGAGTTTACACTTTATGGACAAGCTGTGGCTGTCATCAAGAAGAGGAAATTCATTAAAAGTTGAATTATTATCAAGAGGAAACATCTGACTTTATCTTTATCTGAGTTTGATCATGTTGATGTCTGATTCTGAGAATAAGTTGGAACAAAAATGAAAACAAAAATCAAGGCAGCTGAAAAATAAATAACAGTCTCATTTGAAAAATGTAAGAATTGAGTCATATTCAGCAGTAGGGGGGCTGGTCTGAAAAAATAAAGATCGTCCGCATAAACGATATCTTCGTAAACGAGGACAAATCACGTCCCTCAAAATAAGGATAGTCTGTCTTTTTATCTTTGGCGCTCTGCGGATGTAGGGTTAATGATTCGTAGGGTTAATGATTCGCACGCTTGCAATTAAAATGCAAAAAAACAGATTCCACCTAATACCCCCAGTTTATACCATCAACCAGTTTTACGAGTTGGTTGATTTTTAGGACGCAATTTTTCCGCTTTTACAAAGATACCCTCGTATAAATTTTATTTATTAAAATTAATTGCAGTACACTTTTGCATCAGCAGCTTACCAGGAATATAATGACAGTTTAGAACACTCACAGCACTCGGGATGTGCCCTTCATGTTTTCTAAATGATTGTAATTGCAAAAATCATTTCTTCCTTTACTACTTTTCAGAATTACTCGACAGAGTATTCCTGCGGATTGGTTCAGCTGAGAGCGATGACCAGCTTGAGAATGTTGTCTGCCGTTTCCTCCCCCCTGTGCTTCTTAAGCTCTCCAGTAGTCAAGAAGGAGTCAGGAAGAAGGTAATAGCAAAAAAATTATTGCATCTGGGATAACTAAGCTCTTTGGCCAACTTGGACTCCACAGATAAATCAAATTATCAAAGCAAAGTTGGCCAAAAGAGCTTGAATTTATCTTTGATACAAAAGACCACATCTAATCAATTAACAATAATCTTTTGTGTATTAGAGATTTAGCTATTTGGGGTAGGCGTCCATCAAATGATTAAATTTAGACTACTGTGCATCCCTCCCATAGTTCAAAAGTCCCCATTTTGGGGACGACAATTTTGATTTGCCAGCACTGTTTGGAGGTTCAATTACTGTTTTGGAACTAGTTGGTAGTTGTAACTTCCTTGTACATGAGGATTTTTTTTAAAGAACCGTTATTAGAAGAAGAAAAATTCTAGAAGTATTTTTAATGTTTTAACAAAATTGTTTTACCACAGCTCTTTAAACTTTTTAGAATTTTTTAAAAAGCTTTTTTAGAGCTTCCCAAAGCTACTTTGCTGCCTGCTTGAAACATTTTGCCACTACTAAAACATGTGGTTATTTTTGTTGTGTGTTAAACGAGCAAGCTTTTATTGTTCTTCTTGTTGATTTTCTGCTTTTTCTCTTTTTTTGATTTAGGTCCTGGAACTGCTGGTTCATGTCAATAAACGGCTGAAGAGTAGACCCCAGGTTCAAATCCCCGTGGAATCTTTACTGTTACAATACCAGGACCCATCTAGTATTACGTTTGTCACCGTAAGTACTAGAATGATTTTGAGAATTGATCGCAGTCCACTGGATGCGTGGATGTATTTTGGGTAGACATGTATGCTACTTTTAGAACTGTTTGAAACTCTTTATACATGTAGCTACTGAACTGAGACCATAGCTACCAATAGAGACTATCACCATCACAAATATTTTAGTCATTTCCGTGATGCATGCATTGTGAAATTGAATCCCACTGTCAGTTATGGTGGACTCAGTCTTGATTTGTATTGTATGTGTGATATCCCAGTTCCAAAACTACTGAGCTACATCTTGTGGTACTTTGTAAGAGACACTTTATTTCTCCTAATCTGTTCATAAGAATCATTTCCCTGACAATGAACTTTCAATGGTGTGAGATCTTTAGTTATTAATGTATGTAAGAATTACAATATCTTGTACCTGAAAATTGACTTTTCTAGGTCTACAACTCATTGTTAATATATTTCACCATAAACCTTGATGAATAATAATAATCTGGATTTATATAGTGAAATACCATCTCTAAGCACTTAACATTATATTATTACCCCCGTCGCCAGATTCGTTTACGCACAATGTGTACCGTCTCCACTCCCTGGGGAGTATTCCTACCATATGGTCACCGTAAGGTCATATTGCAATTTCTATCCCAAAGGCTTTCATCATCCTACCAGGTTCCCATTTCTCTCCTGGGTGAGGAGTGGTAAATGTAGATTAATGCCTTTTCAAAAAACTTGAATGACATGCTCTCCTTCTTTTCTGGTCCTTCAGAATTTCACCATCTTGTACCTGAAAATGGGCTTCCCTAGACTTCAAATCCATTGTAAATATATTTTCATTGATATTCATCTTTTTTCCTGTCGGCAGAATTTCACGATCTTGTACCTAAAGATGGGTTTCCCGAGGCTTGAGATCGATAAGCAGGCTGAGCTGGCTCACTCACTCATCAAGTGTTTAGAAGGGAAACCCCCTCTACAGCAAGATAGGTACGTCATGCTAGCAATACCCTCGAAAAAAATGTGTATACCGTACTTGATTTAACTTTAAATTTTCCTTCAAGTATTTTTAAGGATAGGCTAGGTTTTGTTAAAAGTAATCTAACAAAAATATATAAGTGTAAACATGTAAATATGTAATTGTATTATGGCTTACTGTTTCCTATTCTTTACCCGACTTTTTCTACAACATTTTATAGTAGTTGCTATGTAATTTTGTTTTATTTGGATTTATCATGTTTCCACAGTTGTCACATGATAATCAAATCTTTTACTGAAGGCTTTTCATTTAAAAAAAAAAATATTGATGGTTTTGTAATTCCATATTTTTATTGATTAAATTTTAGTGCTAAGAAATATTATTTTGTCCTTTCATATTGCTTCTTTCACAGCCTCATGGTAAACTGCATCAGTAAATATAAAAATAATTTTACATGTACGTATATAAAGTGGGTGGGGGGCGGGGGAACTGAACACTACAAAGACCGATATGCACTTGCATAGATGTCATTTAATTTTGCAGAGGCAGTTCATTATAGAATGTTCAATGTTGTGTGAACATTGTGGCATTGCGTGAATTATGTCCCAACTCTTGAAACTTTATATCAACATATCCTTTAAATATCTCTCTGTCTTTTGCCCTTCAGTATCCTTCAGATGTTAGTCCCTACCCTGCCTCATCTCAAGCTTCCAGACGACCACACCAAGAGGAGAGCCATCTTTGGTCTGAGTGAGAAAGTGGAAACCATACATCTTCTCACCACCTTTCTCATGGATTATCTTCTCTTACCCTACACCTTTAGGTGAGAATTCTTACTCTTTTTTGTGACAATAGTAGAAGTAATATAGTTGATGATGATGATGATTGTGATATTACATACCGGCATGCTGATTCATGATGATGTATTAAACATAACAACCACAAAAGTTGTTTGTCTGAGTGAGGAAGTGGAAACTATTCACCTTCTCACTATATCTTTTTCACGCATTACAAATATGATGTAAATCGGTATTCATTTTTTGTCATCCGCAAAATACCCCTCGTTTAAGGGAAACAACTGTACGTAAGTTACTTTGGTTCATACACAACATTGTTTGATATAATACAGGGCTTGATATTGACATGTCTATTGCACAAGGACCTTAAACGATTGTATTAGAGACTCAATCGAAAAAGGGTTAGATGGTAGACCTGTGTTAAAGATTCTAGTTTGAAGTATATTGTGGGCTCTTTGAGTATGGGGTATATTTCAACTGTGCCCCCCCCCCCAACACCCAACCCAGGTGTAGTCCATGAATACTTGGTTAGAACAATTCCCTTGAATGCCTTGAGCACTAGATACTGCATAGACTACAGCTACCCGGGTTCGAAAGCAAGGCAATGCGCTATATAGTGCCCTTTGGTTTGGTAAGGCATTAATCCTCATTACCAGGTCTCTTGGAGAGGACCTAAAGCCGTCAGTCCTCTGGTTGCTTACTAACAAGCATTTATGCTTTCTTAGCAGTCAGGTAAAATAACCACCACTACTATAAAAAATAACGATGCAAATACATTAAATCCCTGACCTGTTAAAGGTAAAGACCAGTTTTGGAAACATCCCCCTCTCAAAAAATAAAATGGAAGCTATTATTACCATTCATGTGAAAGAATATGTTTTGACTAATACGTGATGATACAAATTTTGCAGAGAAACCGCCAACTAATTGATATATTGGGTTAAATATTATATCTATTTGGACCTGATAGATATCACGCACGTGTCGCGTAGTCCCATATACATCTTTCTGTGTACAGTGCTTCTATCTTTAACAAGACTGGCCCATATTTCTTATCATTTTAATGATTCCAGAACCTTGCTGTACACACCAATACTTATATGCTAGATGATCAACCTTTTCTGATCGATTCCACAACGTTTCTTTCACAATGTAATCGCATGACCAGAACTGGTCTTTATCTTTAATGTGTTATGATTGATATCATCTTTGTACTCCATCCACCCTATCAGTGAAGAGAGACCCAACACAGCACCAGCTGGAGGTCAGACTGGTGCAGCCAGCTCTAGTACAACCAGACCTAGCTCCGCCTCGCAGCAGCCCACCTACCAGACCCCGCCCGGTCTCAGTCCAAATGCTCTCAAGAGGTTGATAGGGGAACATGGACTACCTGATGCAAATACCATTGAGGAGGTAACAAGTCAAATTGTTTGTCTGATTGCTTTAAAATAAATTGTGTTTCCATGTTCTTGATCAGCTGTCATAGTTGAATTCTGAAGAATTGAATTTTAGTAGTAGAAGTATTAGAAGTAGACTTAATGGCCCAAATTTACAAAGGAGGTTTAAATTTAACCCATGGTTTAAACCCTCATTTACATAACCCATGGTCTAAAATTAGCACAAAATAAGCGCAACACAAGTCAGAGGTCCAATATAAGACTCGCGCAAGGCAAGGTACGCCTCATTTTGCGCTTATTTCAAACCATGGGTTATGTAAATGAAGGTTTAAACCGTGGGTTAAATTTAAACCTCCTTTGTGAATTCGGGCCATTTGGTATAACCTGTGTAGTACAAGGCTACTCTGTTGTTTTGTTTTATTGATAAATTGGGCAGGATATATCTTCCTTAGGAATAAACTACACAATGGACCTGTATTGGGTTCTGCATCAAAGACGAATAAAAGCCTTATTTTAACCACATTATGGAAAGTGTTTATTTACAAATACAAAAGAAAGCTGCTCTTTTTTCTGATGTTCAGTTAGTTATTATTAGCTTACAACAAATTTTCTTTAGTTATATTTTTCATCTGGGTAGCCCAGCTTGTGTGTTCATTTAGCTTCATTTGTCAGTATATCAACAGGGTTCGTTCTAATAATGTTATTTTATATTTTTTAAACCGGTAGATCTATGCACATATGTAGGTAATAAATAAACTGTGTGAAGAGAAAAGTAAATTAAAGATCAGTAATCCGAAGTATTACCAAATATGATCCAGAAAAAACATAGACAAATATCTGTAAATCTAAATATAAGACTCTTTCAATAGTTCTAAAGATATGCTTCTGGGAAAATATATTTTCTTTTTAACACCGAAATATCCAAAGTACATTCTTTAAGATATCTTTTCATTTTGCCTTTATTTGATACAGTGTAAAGTCGGTATTGTGCGTTTCCTGAGTGCCGACGTGCTGAGCGAAACAGACGTGGTTTGTCATCTCATCGTTGCAAGCTCTGATACCAGATATACGTGAGTTCCGCCCCTCTTTCACCCATGAGGCGTCCAAAAAATGCCCCCAAACACGGCTCAGACTCGTTTTAAATAACTACCTCACCTCTTGTCCCCATTCATTTACACAGCCGTAACCATATACCTGCCAAAAAAGAGTTTAGAGGGTAGCTTTTAATACAGTTTCAGGATATTTTAGTGTTGTGATGATGTCGAGTTGTGCTCTTTTAGCCCTCTGCGGGCAGAGAGTAGGAAGTACTTAACAATTATTGCGAATCCTGAATGGCTTGAAATCACTATGAAAATAGCCTTTAGTTCCTCACCTAAAGTTAAGTTGCTCAAGTTTCTCAAAGAAAAAAAAAACTGTTCACATCATTGACTCATTGACAAAGACTAAGATTGAGTTGGACTTGAACTATGGCAGGCGATTTATGCCCTTACAAAGTCTTGAACCTGATGTTAAATAAGAGGGGAAAAAACCTTAGAAATTATGATCTTTAGATAACGTTTTTTTCTTCAATAATAAAGTATCAAAAATGTGGATTCTGTAGGTTTGAGACGTCCCTTGAGAGACCAATGGTTAGAGCAACCAATGGCATGAATAGCCGGCCATAGTTTAAGCCCAACTTAAGTCGATCTTAGTCTTTGTGAAATATCCCCCTTTGCATATCAAATATATTGCACTGCCTAATCTTTCAGTATTCCATTTTATGTAGCTAAATCCATGTGGGCTTTGAATTGACATGAATATGTACACATAATAAATGAAATTGGAACTGTCTCTAAATGGTTAGTTCTTGTTTCCTTTGTTTCAATTTTCTTTACGATGACCAGTGTGGCAACTGCAGCAGATGTCTTTCTGAAGAAAATTCATAGGTGAGTAAATTCAAGATATTTCATTTGTCGTCATTTTGAAAAATAAATACAGATAATGAGGAGAAAAAATATTAGAGTGGTATTGTGAAAAAAGGAAGAAACTAACAAAACAATAAAAGAGTAGCCAACTGCCCTTGAAAATCACTGGCTCATTATATCTTTGATAGTATATCAGGGGCGAAAATGCCCCCCCCCCCCCTCCCCCACCCTTTGAGAAAACTGGAATAAAAGGAGGGATTGAATTTGTAAAATAGCAAACTGATATTAGTTAAATTATAAGTAATTTAACTATACAGTTTTACAAATTCGTCTTTGATATGTGGGCTTATTTTCATGTAAGTGTCCAAATGAATCATTTTCTTACTTGTGCATTACAGGATTGGATTGGAAAGATCATGACATAAAACCATTTTTCAAACAAATGTTTCCCTAAATTAAATGGAGAAACAAGAATATTTGTCCTTGTTTTCCTGTACATTTGTCTAGCTAGATTAATTTAAAAACGTGAAAATGCATATCTGTGTTAAACGGGTTGTATGAGATTTAATAATAATAATAATAACAATCTTTTAAAGTCCACTCCAAATTTTATTAAGTTAAACGAAAAGAAAGAGCCAGAGTGCTAAGAAGATATTATTGTGAAGTTATGAGAGAGCTATACTTTGTTTCATGTAAATTTCCTTCATGTGTATTTTCCTCTTTCTCTGATCGCAGTGTCGTTGACTGGAATGACATGACTGTTGTGAGAAGACTCTACACCCTCTTCCAAGGCAGTGTAGCGGTTAAAGGACAGGTAAAGAAAAGGGGGTTTTCCCTCAAATAAATGGGGGATTTCCCCTCAGTCATGGGACTTTCAATGAATGTTTCAACAATCAAGAGTGAACCTTCATGCTTTCTGGCAGCATAAGGGCCAGGAGGTTGGGGGAGATGTTCCCAAGATGATTTAAAACGTGTGAAAATGAATTAGCTTCTTGTGTGTGGTGTGGGAGAAACACAACAGATGTGAAGTTAACATGAACTGTAAAAGTTGTGTTAAAAGTTGTGTAGAATTGTGTAAAAGAGATGGGAGGAGAAGGGGGAGGGGCAGGGGGGAAGGTCTCAGGTTGGATTGTCAGGTGCAGATTTAATTAACTGGATATTGAAGATAATATGATCGTTCTTAGACACAGTGACTTATATTTGTAGTACGGTTTATAATTGTTATGATCTTAGCTAAATGTTAAATTGTACCACTAGTTTGATCTTGTTCATGACCTTGAATGTCACGTAGGTTTGTATTCAATGTGAATTACAGTCTCTATTCTCGGCATATAAACTCATGTGAAAAGACATACAGACTTGATTAAAGGATGATAAAGCAAGGGAACTTGATTAATTAAAATATTCTCTTGTGATTTGTTTCAGCCCACACCAAAGCAAGAGGACAAGCGATCTCCGGTCGGCACAAGAACTCGACTAAAACTCTTCCCATACCTTCTAAGATCAAGACTAGCCGCGGATCAGTTTCCAGCATGTGTTCAGGTATAAGTGATGGATAATGCAGATGCACAGATAATTGTCAACATTACCCATGAAATTTTTGAAGAATTCCTTGAAGCTTGCTAATATTAGTTTTTAACATTACTGCAAAGATATTTGTGTTAACATACAAATGTGTGTAAGATTTAAGTTAATAATTTTGTTTTTTACAGACATAGCTGGGATTTCCATTAGGTTAAGACCCAAGATTTATCTGAAGTGTAGAATATAACTAGGTGCTCTTTTGTATTGTTTGCAAACGTCCTACTCTCATAGCACAGCAGCATCATAATTTTATGTGTAAACACATAGAGATTTCCATTTGTTATTTTTGAAGAAGGCATACCGGTAAAGCTTTGGCAGAGTAAAATATTATCATAGTCTTTTACAAATATTTTATTTGAGAGAAGATGTTCACTTTGCATTTGTTTTTTCCCTTGGATAACTTGCAACAATTTAGATTAGCTTTGGATCATAGACGAGTTATTTTATCATCAGGGACTCATTTCACAAAGCCTTTTTTCAATGACAAATGACAAAAATCAGTGACAAATCTGCAGATAACCAATCAGAAGCAAGGATTTGAGTAGCTTATAACAAAAACTATCATTTGTCACTAATGACAAGTTTTGTCAAACACCCCCCAGATGGCAGTTTCTTGTTGGCTCAATGAAAACCCATTTTGTTTTCCTTGCATCTCTAATCCAGGTCATCTTTGACTGCCTATACGGCGCAAACTCCAACAACAAGCTCAAGTCTATGGCCGTACAGTTTGTGCACCATCTCTGTGCGGCCTGCAGCGATGCCCGCATGCAACCCATGGGACCTATCCTCCTCTCAGGCATGGTCAAACTTATCGCTGAAGCCAAAGATGTAAGCTCATTTAGATTAATTTTATCTTTAAATTAATCTTTTTACGAGTCAGACATTTATTGACATTTTGGTAGATTAGTCTTACATATGTATAATGTGGGGGTTGGACATTGAACAAATATAAAGCCTTCTCTTTTGCCTTTTGATTTAACCAAAAAATTATCCACCATATAGCACTAACCATTGAAAATATTTGTCCTTTATAATATTGCCTAACATAAGTCTTCAAAGATTCATGAAATGTTGCCTGTAAACTTCTTCATTTTATGGGTTAACATCAACTATCCAGATAGCCAACATTTCAGAATTTCATGTGCCAGATTTGTGGATGATAGAATTGATTTTACCTATCAATGTTTATTCTTTCAGAATGTGAAACTAAGGAGCCTTGCTTATGTTGCTGTAGGAAGATTATCCAAGTGAGTATGATGTCTCGTCATTAGCAGTTATGTTTTTTTGTTTTTTTTTGGAGGGGGGAGGAAAATAGGCCAAATAAATTCATATTGCTCTGCCCTATTTTGCTTGAACATTGACATCCCCTCTGTTTCATTAGTAACCTGTTACAGACTGTCTCATATTTTTCCATACTTATTTTTGAGTCAGGGACTTGGTACTTAACAGGTTGATACCAGTATTTTTATATGCTCATGAAAATGTTTTTGTATTTGATGTACTTTTTAAAAAGAAAAGATAGAAAGAAGATGTATGTTAGGCTGTAAACTCTCATTTTCTCTCTCTATCTCTTTACTTAAAAATTTGCCAAGGAATGATTGAAAACTGGTGGAATGTAATCCATGCCTTCTATGATCTGAGGGATACTTAAATGTCCTAAGATAGATGATAAGTATTGCAAATGAGCTGCAAATAGAATTTCACATTTTTTTGGTCTCATTCTTTTGCCATTCAATTTATTGCCCTTTATTTCTTCATGATTACTTACCCAGGAGACTACCACAGCTATTCACCAAAGATATGGGTCTTCTACAACAATTCTTTGATGCTGTCTGCAAGGTAAATCTGTCCCCTCATACTTAAAGCTAATATTGAGCTCTGGTACAAGCATCGTATGTCGAGAGAACATGGCTCTAATTCATTTTGGATTTCTTATCCTGCAGTAGATTGATTGTTTGAACCAGTCAAATAAAATAAGCTCACAAAAACTTGCTGGTTATCATCTTCAATAAAACCCACAACTCACATTTGCACATGGTGACCTTCGTTAAGCACATGGTGTCGCGCCTACTTACCTTGATTTCCTTACCATTATATGCTCATTACTCAGCCCCTATACATTTTCTACCAAAATCGTTAGGCACAAGTCATTTATTTGTAATCTTGAACATTCAGTGTAAGTTTTGCTGGATTCTGTGAGAATTTATTTTCTATCATCACCAGAACTCAAGCTTATCTTTAAACTATCATGTTTCCAATGTCAAATTCTCTTGAAATATTGTATAGTTGTGAACAATTTAGTCAATCAGTGAAAAAGTTGTGAATCATTCTAACGTCTTGTTTTCCTTCATACGGATAAGACTTTCACATCTTTTTGTTGTTAGATATACAGTGCAAGGAGTTTCTTTCTTGAAAATTCATCCAGACGTCCATATTTCCATTTTTTTTAATGTATAATCACATTATTATCTTAGTTTGTAATTGTGATTTTGGCCCTTTTTCTTACTAGGAAGAGGACGACACCCGATTGCATGTCCAGGAGGCGTTGACTCTGATGGCTGTAGCCTATAAAGGGATCCAGGAACCCCTTATACAGATCATGGAAGTCCTTATCATGGCTAACATTGAAAAGGTATAGTCCTTATAATAATACTAAATTACATTAATAAAGCGCTTAATACAATGTTTCTAAAGGCTTAACATACAAGAAAGGTACAACGTAAAATAAACATAGAGCAATAATAATACATAATTCTAATAATAACATTACAGATAATTGAAACTGCCCTATAAATTACTATTAATCAAAAAATACTTCAAACTTGCCTTAAAAGACTCTACAGATGGGGATTGACAAATAATAATTGGTAAACTGTTCCATAATTATCTGTTCTCTTAGGTAGCGTTTGGTCTACATTATGAATGCGATGCTGACAGAGCTAACATGTGAAAAGTGAAATTACTGTGGTGAAACCTTCTTTTGCAACCAACTGTATAGAAAGACCACCTATCTGTTAAAGACCAGATTTTCTCTTTTTACCTTGAATAGTGTTTATTCATTGAATTGTGTACTTGGAACCTGTACATTAAGACTACCTGCCTATAAAGACCGCTCTTTTGGTCTCTCTTGAGTGGTCTCTATTTACAGGTTTAGCATTTTGTATAGTGCTCATATCAGTGATGCGGTGTCACCTATTGCCTTTAAATATCAACCTGGCTTCAGCTTTGCTACCAGAGTATAAAACAAACACAAGAACTATAAAGGAAATCCATTCAAAAAGGTACCCAGTTATTCACCCAGGTCAAGATAAACAGCTGCGAATGAAATGCATTGTCTATTGAAGCTGATAAAAAGTACAGTGTAAGAATCGTCATACTACAGTACCCTCACGTTATATAGACTCTAAAAGGGAATGTGAATCATCATTGAGCGAAGGAGAAAAGTAATGAACTTGTAGATATTTGGAGTAGAGATGATATTGGACATTGTGGGGTTAATATCAAGTTGAAATGGTTCAAAGTTGTCTTCAAGGAGGATGAGAGCAACCATGTTAAAGAGTTTAAAAAAATTGCAAATAATCAGTCAGAGGATTAGAAGTTGTTGTTTTATGTATTGCATCTGTTATCCTCTTTTCTCAATCCCTCCCTTCCATCATTCCTGTCCACAGTCTGAGTCTCAAGCCAGGAAGACTGCGGTCCACTACGCAGCGACAGTGTTTCCCAGCCATCATGTAGCATCCAGATATGCCTTACTCTTAGCTACAGGAGACAGGTAAGCTAAACCTTGTCTGAGGTTGTTCTCTTTTATGGTAATATTGGAGCGCTTTGAGCACCTTGCAGGGTGGATATGTGCGCTATATAAATATCCAATATTATTATTATTATTATTACGAGACTGGTTGATGATCTGGGCAGATACTTTATTCAGTATTTATGAGTAAAGTAGTTAAAAATACGAGTTTTTCTAATTAGATAAATTAATTAGCCAGCTTTGGTATTCAGTTGAAGCTTTTGGCTAAGTTTAAGACGGCTCACAAGCAGACTAAAGTAAAGCCGTTTATTTTGGAAGCCTTGATTGGCAGGCATATATGGTTTTAATACTCAGTCATCATATTAAGCTGCGTCCAATCATGTTACTATTTTTTGATCGACAATTTGACCTCACAATATTGAACCTTAAAGGTACTTAGTAACATTGTGATAGTTGATTTCACAAATCTGTTGAATCAGGATGCAAAACACGTAAAATTATGTTTGTATGTATGGATTATCCAACTATGATGCCCCAAATCCGAAATTAATTCACGCAATATGAAGATTTTTAACAAAGTTCAACGGGTTTTCGAACGGGCGTCGATGTGCGGCGCTTCTGAATCTAAATTCTCCCAACCATTTTTTGAATTTTCCCAACCGTTGTTCCATGAATTTTAAATGTCTGGAATGGAAATATGTAGAGCCATTTTATTGCTTTGTGAGATTTCCATTCACCTAAAATGTAATTAAATTGTAATAATATAGTCGGGAGAATTAAGGAATCGATCGGATCAGTTTTTCCCAATTTGTACCATGAATAATGGTCCGTTTTCGCTCAAATTTTTAGATTATCTTTAATTGTACATCTAGCATTGAAGTCACTGCCTTAGCACCACTATCTCTCATCTGAACAATGTTACAAAGTCCCTTTAAAGTCGGCTTACTAAAGTAAAATGCTCTGGTGTGATCTGAATACATATTATGACATTTTACTCAGCCAAGTAAAATGTTAAGTAAAATACCGACTTAATCCACATACTCAATAGAAAAGCCCCTGATTCAAACTGGGCAGTGTTAAGAAAATCTTCAATTACTTTGGGCATCAGTGAGCTTTTATTTTTTCTTCATTGCTCATTATAATTGAATGATATTTTGGATTTGAAGGATTTCTGATCACGCTTTCTAGTAAAGATGTAATGCATCGCTGCTATTAATTAGCAATAATTGCATTGTAAACGCAAAACAATGCCTAAACGGTACCCGTTAGTCCCCCATGATCCCCTTTTTTTTTGTTAATTGAGAGCTGATTTGATGAGATAACCACCTGTTAGTGACCATGCAGGGAGGTTTAAACCCTCCTGGCCAAACTAGTGCAGACAGGCTATAAGATTAGCTTCAATCTTTTAAACCACAATACTTGTGCTGTTTTGATGTTGACAGCAAAGAGGATATTCACCAAGAGGCTGTGCGATCCCTGAAGCTTAGGAGACAGTATGACGACTATGAGAGGGTAGAAGGTGAAGCTTCGGACGTCAGACCGGTACCGACCTTTGCAGAGATGGTGCCTTTCATCAGCGAGAAGGTACGAGAATGACCCTTCAACCCTGAGCCTTTGGTCAGCAGGGAGCAATTGTTGTCAGGCTCCCAATTTTACTAAGGACCCCTGTCCTACAAAAACCCTAAAAAATAGAAGATGGCAAGAAATTTGTGCTAACATTATATTATTTTTTTTAAAGTATTAATCAAAGAAAAGTTTAGCCATGAGAAGGAAATAATTGAAACCTTGTTGTCATGCTCTTGGATAGGGGGATTTTTCTCATTTATATATGTGTTTAAAGAAGAAACAAAAACAACAGGCAAATCTTATTGGTGAGAAAAAAAGTTTCTTTTGCACAATAAGTATTTTACCCCTTTGCTTGAGAAAGTAACAGTTTACTTATAGTGAAAAAAAGTGTTTATGTTTACATATTCTGTTAGATGAAGCTGTTAAATGAATAGGCAAATCTGCTTCTTCTTTTTTTTTACTTACCATAATTGTGATTCACAATTTGGCACAAGAGTTTGTTGTCCTCTTATGAAGTTTATCTCTTGTTTGTTCTTTTCTTCTTTCAGGCTTCACAGAGAGTCAAGAGCTCCTCAAGATATGTGACTGGGACCACACATCTAGCCTTCAGACCAGAGACCTTTAGACACGTAAGGGCAATCAAAGTTAACCCACTGACTACCAATTGTAGACCCCCTTTTATTGTAGTCAATTTACATGCTTTATATTCTTTGTGTTCATGGTCAGAGAGTTTGCATGATATTTAGATGGTCAAAGAATGTTTTTGAGTTACATGAATATGGAAAAATTTGAGTTGCACTACTGGGAATATAATGCAAGAAATTGGAAACCAGACAATGTAGATAACAAGTTTTAATTTTCTAGCACAAATATCACGGCAGCTATGCAAGCAAGTTTTGTTCCTCTTATTTCTGCTTATATTGTTTTATTTTGGTTCCCTGTTCATTCTTTGTTAGTTTTGCAGTACTAATCATCTCATTGTTAAACATTCACAATGCTATTAAAATATAATAATTCATTCACGTCTTTCAGTTTATAGTATAGTATTAATGACTGCTTTGTGAGAAATAGTTGTTTTTATACGCTCAAGGGAAGGTTAGAATTGTGCTATTGCCCGAGGCGTGCCGAGGGCAATAGCCATTAATACTTTTATATGCCAAAAAAATTATGACACCACCTTGGCCTTTCTCTAGTTTATCTGCACGGTTGTTTTTTATGAGTGTTTCTTTGAGAGTAGACTAGATCTAGATTCTGGTCTAAGCAAGATATTTTTACAATTTTAGGGGTGGGCCTGCGCTTTCATATGTACCTCACTTATTGAGTATCACCTTCAGGATCACGAGCAATATTAGTTTGAATCCTCTGGTAATTAAAACATCGACCAATCTAGCATGATCGAGTGCGCAATGGCCAATGGAAATGCATAGGGATGTGTGTAATCTCTACGGGAAGGATCTGCATCTGTCCGTGACGTACAAATCACTACAATCACCAGCATCTGGTTGTCGCGTAGACTCTACTAGAATCTAGATCTAGGCCTACTGAAAACAAATTATGGAAGATTTCACGTACCCTTTTCGGTGTTCTTGCTGTCAGCATGTCTCGCATTTGATCCTCATCCAGAAGTTGAAATCTTGACAGAGTTTCTACAGCCATTTTTGCCTTGTTTGAATCAAGATATATTGCCGTACTAAAAATGCCGACCAATTCTTTGCACACGTACGGTATCTGCGATCGCTCAAACCATTTTTTAACATGTAAACCTATGGGTAACCATGGTTACTGGGATTTTAGAACTATTTTCCCTGTAACCATGGTAACTTGGATTTTAGAACTATTTTTTGAACTATTACATGGGTTTGGAATTTTACCGGGAATTTTACAGGAATAGTTAAAGTTTATGAATGCAATTCCGACCAATCAGATGGCTGGATTTCTTAAGTGAGGTATAATCTTATTTATTCAACCTCTCTGAGCATTAGTCATGCTGATAGGCTCATTCACTGTGTCAGAAACAAATTGAATTTAAGCCACACTGTCCTACTTGTAGCTACATTGTACTTGCTCCCTCTATATAGAAAACTTCCCCAATCGGTGCCTGTTGGTCCCCCATGATCCTCTTTTTCTTATGTTAGTTGAGAGCTGAGTTAATGAGATAGCCACCTGTCAGTGACCTCGCTGTGTGGTCTAATCCCTTCTGGCCCAGTAGTATTGACGGTCTTTAATGAAAAAATCATTACAGGTCATCTTCTACCTGCGCTCCTGCTTGCTCCACGACGCGGGCACCGACCTTCCCCCAGAGGTGCGAGAGCCTCTCCCCCTCGAGAACAAAGCACCCATGGTCAGTCGCTACCTCCAGCAAACCCTCTCCAACCCCACCCTGCAGGCACCCAGGGGCAAGGGGAACTCCTCAGGCATGGAACGGAACCCCGCCCTCTCATACATGGCTCTGATTGGTCAGCTGCTGAATGGGGCAGGGACTCCAGATGTGATGTACTGCCTGCTGGAGCTGGTCGCCATGGCACCTAACAAACTGGCGGGGCATTATATCAACAAGCTAGATTGGATCAAGGTACGTCAAAGTTGTCTCTGCTCTTGTATGTTTTTGTTTATGTCTATTTTTTCCCGAGATGTTAAGAACATTTGCTTGTATATCATAGCTATATGACCTATGGCTTTAACCCTATTTAGCCCGGGCTATTTTGAAACTGCATAGCCCGGGGGGGGCTTCTCAGGCCCCCCCCCTATGATCTCGGCCGTGAAACACCCGATCGCCGCGAAAATTTGCATACATGTCAAGTGAAGTGTATAGAATACTATGGTAATTTCAATTTTTTGAAAAATTCACTCATTTGCATATTTATGGTAATTTATGCAAATAAGGTCATAAAATTCACATTTTTGCCCATAAATCAGATATTATTCATATTTAAGCATTCTTTCTCACTGCATATATTTGTTAGACCATTTGGAATAATAATACAACACAAACAATTGAAAAACCAGGGTTATTCCTTATGTTATCTATTGTTTTGATAATTTCTTATGTATTTCTTTGTTTTTTTTACTTATGTATTTTATTGTTTTTGTTGTTTTATTTCATTTCCACCTATAATTCAACTATTTTGACCCCAAAATAAACACCTTAAACTATCAACAAGACCAAATAACCAATGTTTTATCTCTTTATTTGAAAAATGAGATTTCCATATGTTTTGTACACAAATCACAAAAATGAGCGATTTTCGGGCTGACATGCGAAGACAAAAGGACACGTGACTTTGTAATGGTAGGTCCGATTTTCGAAAAATTTCTTTCAAAAGATGCGCAAGACTCGAAAGAAAAAAGTCACAAAATTTCAGTGCAAAATTTTCTTGCGTTAAAAAATTATCGCGAAAAATGTCGAGGGGGGGGCTTCTCAAGCCCCCCCCGGGCTAAATAGGGTTAAACCATTCACCAAGACATAATAATGTTTCTTGTGACACACGTCTCTATTGGCTACTGTCACATGTAATGTTGTTGTCGTATTTTCAGGAGTTAATCCTTTCTTTGTCTCTAATTGTTCTTCATGCATGTTTCGTAAATATGTGAAAACATGAGACCAGTCATTAATTGTGGTTTCATTTTCATTGTTTATCTTAGTACAAACATTGTTGAATTGGATGGACCATCTTTAGTCATTAACCCTTTCTGAATTTCAAGAATAACAGAATATCTTCTTTTTCATCCAAATATGTTGTGTGCGAGATAGACTTTTTAGTAGGGTTTGTTGCCTTAGCAGTGAATACACACTAACTGTCAAATTTAAAGATGACTGAGGGTCATTGTCTTCATCCAACAGAGGATGCTTTTTAAATAGTAACTTTTTTGCTGTGTCCCATTAAATTAATATTTGCCAGTGTTGTAATAACATGTATTTTGAATACTAGGACATACATTATTTTTTAATAGAAGTTTAATTACAGCATTCATAATAACAGAGTTCTTAATTGTTCATTGTTTTTTTATAGAACTTTGTGTTTGGTCTATCTGAGCCTATGAGAGAATGGGCTGCTCAGCTGTATGCTGTAGTGGCATGTACGACCAACGTAGACAAACTCAATGCCATTCTACAAAGTCTTATCAAGACTACAAAAGATCAGGTGAGCTTCTGATTTTATCTAATTCTATAGATTTCTCTCTCTTTTTCTCTTTTGCTAACATTCCCCTTGTTTTCATCTTCTGTTTTATATAAAGAGCTCTTTTTTGTTTGTCAATGTGGCTTGTAGCGTAAAAAGGAAAATAATGTGTAAAATTCACCCGAGACTGACTTGTGTTCCATACAAGCCTGATTCTATGCCACGGTATAGGGTTGTGTTGAGTAGTCTGCTTACAAAGTCACCAGTTTTGTGTTAAATGAGAGTTCATTTTAACTTGCAATATGATAAAGAAGTACTATTTGAAGCTCATATTTTGAACGTAGTGGAGCAATATTAAACCCCGTAACATACAGAACAAAATGTTTTTGGTGATTGTTGCTCTTTAAGTATAAATGTACATGTATACCTGCCATTAGAAATATCCTTTGAAATGCAATGTGTGCCGATGACTGTTGCTTGAAGTTTGGTCCGGGTATTATAAATTTGCTACAGCACTTTGTACATGTATTGAGACTTTGTATCATAGTGTGGTATGCACAAGATACAATTTGAACATTATAGTTTTGTTATGATATAATGAATACCAACTAAACCACCGTTGCCTATAAAAATGCATGATGTATTATTATCTGCAGTTCTGACAGATTTAGTTCTGTTTGATTCTTAACCCTTATTAGTCTGTAGAAGGCCAACACGGCTCGATGCTTGCACTCGGCTACACCATCGGACACCACCTCAACAAAACCAAGACGCCCAATCAAGACCTGGTCGTGGAAGACATGGAGGTCGATAAGACGTCTTCCCAGGAAGCACTTCAGGCTACGATCACCAAGGCAACAAACCTTTTGGGTAAGGAGGAGTCATTTTTATTACTTACATGTGTGTGAGGTTGGAGAAGAGTGACTTTATTATTGTTTTTTTTTTTTTTTTAATTTAATCAATATTGATTGATTTGTTTATCTTAGAAGATGAAAGCAAGTTCTAGCTTCAAATACATAATTCTGTCAGATTTTGGGGATGGTGTTCTGACAATCATTTTTACTAGTATTATTTCTTAGATGGCAACATTACAGAGAAGGTTGAGTTCTGGGAAAAGGTGGAATATAATTTGTGAGCATTATCATTGTATTATGCAAGTGTGGAAGAACATCAGATAGAAAATGTTCCCTGAAAAGCATGGCTCTTCAAATGCCTAAATATTCTAAATATGGCATGTAACATCATACAAATTGGGACAGATTTTTATGTCACATGTTTGTGTAGTCCCATATACATCTTTCTGTGTACAGTGCTTGTAACTTTACCAAGACTGGGCCAAATTTCTTATCATTTCGATGATTCCAGAACCTTGCAGTACAAACAAATACCTACATTCTACATGATCAACCTTTTCTGCTCAATTCCACAACGTTTCTTTCACAATGGCAATGCAATCGCATGACCAGAATTCAACTTCATCCTTAGGATTGGTCCCTGATGTAAAATATCAGATCTACATGAAACAAGTCGACCTACATGCAGTTTTCGTCCACTGCATTGCATAGATCCAGTTCCAAACTTCTATCCATATTGATAATTATGACAGGTGTGGCCTTGACAACTTGAGGAAGAGCTACTAACTTCATTCTTGTCTCACTCTATTTCAGTCTCATACATCGATGACAGCAACATGCTCTTCAGTCATGGAGCATGCCTGGCCCTGGGTGAGATCGCCCGCAACGGTCCCCTCCCCATCCCTCACGGTGAACTAGCCCAGTCCCATGCAGAGGATGGTAAGGTGGAAGAGTCCAAGAACAGCAAGAGGGGGAAATCGTCAGGCGGAGGGACAGCGGAAGCAACTAAAGCCTCTCTCGTGAAGAAGTTGATTGCGAAATTGGATTCCATTAAATTTTCTCAGAAGGTAAGATCCATGTTGTAGTCAGATTGGCGGATCTTACTCATGTGGATTTAAGTGAAAATGACCAATTAATGACCAGTTCAAGCATGTAACATTAACATTTTTCAAGTTTTATTGTATAGGTTTCATAATGAGCTTAAGGTTTGAAATCTGATTGTACAAGATTTGAAAATCCGCAACATTTTCACGATTTAAAAAAAATAATGACTTATTAGTTCTTAAAATGTTTGCAAATGCTATTAAGCAGGTCAAGCAACAAGGACTTCATGCTTCGCTTACATCAGTTCATCCTTCTGCCATGTTCCAATTTCAAATGTTTGAATTTTTGTTTGTGGACCAGCCTGCATGTTCTTCTTTGATACCATGAATATACAATGAGCTCCTCTCTGTCTCTTCCCCTCTCCCTGGTGTAGCTGAAGGAGCAAGCCTGTATCACCCTTGGATACCTCCCTGTAGGTGATCCAAACTTCAAGTCCACCCAAACAGTTCTAGATACTATAACTATACAATGAACTCCTATCTTTCTCTTCCCCTCTCCCTGGTGCAGCTGAAGGAGCAAGCCTGTATCACCCTTGGATACCTCCCTGTAGGTGATCCAAACTTCAAGTTCACCCAAGCAGTTCTAGATACTATAACTATACAATGAACTCCTCTCTTTCTCTTCCCCTCTCCCTGGTGCAGCTGAAGGAGCAAGCCTGTATCACCCTTGGATACCTCCCTGTAGGTGGTCCAAACTTCAAGTTCACCCAAGCAGTTCTAGATACTATAACTATACAATGAACTCCTCTCTTTCTCTTCCCCTCTCCCTGGTGTAGCTGAAGGAGCAAGCCTGTATCACCCTTGGATACCTCCCTGTAGGTGATCCAAACTTCAAGTTCACCCAAGCAGTTCTAGAAGGCCTCATCAAGGCAGCCAATGTAAGTACAGTGTTACTTCTAAGTCAATAAAAAAAGTTGAACAGACTGTTGAACTTATTTTGGCCATGACACAAAATATCTAGAAATACTTCTAGATGGAAATTTAAATAAACATTTCAATATTTGGGGTTAAGACATAGAAGCATCCAATTCAGTTTTTTTTTCAATCACAAACAACAAAAATTAGTGACAAATCTGCTGATAACCAATCAGAAGCAAGGATTTCACTAGCTTAAAACAAAAACTTCATTTGTCACTGATGACAAGTTTTGTAAAATGGGGCCCAGGTATTTTATCTTCGTAAAAACATTATCTCTAAGAAAATGTGTGACTGATCACTTGGCTTGAGAATGTCCACAGGAGTAAACAAAAGCTTGCGTAACAAAATTCAAGGTTGGTAGAAGCTTCAAAAACTACATTTTATTATGCCTCCGTTACGAAGTAGCCGGAGGCATTATGTTTTCGGGTTGTCCGTCCATCCGTACGTACGTACATCCCATTCTTGTGATCGTGTTATCTGAAGTACCGATTGATGGATGCCTGCCAAACTTTGGTCATGTATGTATCTTGCAGAGCCAATGAATTGATTAGATTTTGGGGTCATGAGGTCAAAGGTCATGGGCTCATTATGTATGCAAAAATAGCTTGTAATCACGATATTCTGAGAACCTGTTAATGGATTACAATTGAACTTGAATTTGAAGAAAAAAATTATGTTTTGGTTTGTAAAATTGCTCTATGACGGAGGCATCATTTTCGACTGCGCGCAGTTGAAGTTCCATCTAGTTATCTCTTTTGTATGGTTTGATTATTTCATACAGAGCCAGAACAACAAGCAGATGGAGCTTCACTTCAGCGTGGGTGATGCCATCTCCCAGGCGTCCCTAGGCGCCCTCTCCCGGTCAAGCAGGGATGTCTGGACCGAGGAGGAGGGGGATCTGGCCATTGGTAAGCCCCTCAAGAAGGGCCAGAAAGACTGGGTGGAGTGGACGGTTAACAGGATACTCAATGAAGAAATCAAGAGTCAGAACCCACACAAGAGACAGGTATGGAAGGTCCTTAGGATAGTATGGGAAAACAGTGTACAATGAATTTGAGTTCTTGCTGTGCCATCAAATGAACAAACATGTGCCATGGATAAGATTTAATTGCTCTTTGGGATCCACACAATTTGCTCTATTGTCCAACAGACAACAATAGACGCGAGCAAGGGACGCCAAGGGACCGCCAGCGTACCATACGCGTCCGGGAATGGGGGATTAAGAGATAAGTAGAGTCCCAAACCCGGACGAAGGCGGGTTGGAATAAATTTGCCTTCCTTAAGGCTTGTGTAAGATATGAGGGCTGTTCGTGAATAAATATCGAGTCTGTAGGTGACTTTGAGTGTGGGAAACCAGGCCTCCTACATAACTTGGTCTTCTGTCACCTCCACCAAAGAAGTTTTTTGACAGTGCTAGTATTTGTCTTTAGTTACTTTTGGTTTATATTCTCATTTATGCCTAGAAATATAATTTATGAATTCTTTATTTATGCTTGATTTCCCGACAGGCTTCTTGTTTCTGGCTGCTCTCGGTGGCCAAGAAGTGTGGTAGCCATCCTTCCCTGCAGAAACGTCTTGTAGACGTCCAGGGGGCTTTCATCGACATGCTCTCAGAAAGTAGCGGTAAGTGAACGTTTTGTTGTGTTTGTTGTTGATACATGTAAGGAGGGCCTCTCACTAACGTTTTGTATAAGGGATCTGGATTAAGATTGTTTTATTTTGGGAGTCTGGGCATAGAATGTTTAATTATGTATGATACACTTTTTTTAGTCTAGAAAACAGATATCAATTTATTCATCGGAAACCAGTTTTCGTGTTTTGTTCACACTTAGTGTGAGGTTCCAAATAATAGACCTCTTCAACATTTGTTAAGGTTTGCAAGAGGGACTAACCATCTTTAAATGTAGTATTCTAAACTACATCTCTCAAAGCAGTTATATTTGAGGAGACCCACCAATTAGGAGTAGTGTTTTCTTTTTCTCATTAACTGTTAAACATATCCATAAAATATGCAACGATAATGATTCTCATTGTAATTTCATGGTTACTTCAGGGATTCTCAAAATAAGATGATGTTTTCTGTTAAGTGATTTTGAGTTTCATTAAACTTTTGCAGAGTTTACCCAAGATGTAGCTTCTAAGGGTCTCAGCATAGTGTACGAACAAAGCAACGAGGAAGAGAAGAAGGCCATGGTGAACACATTAGTGGATACACTAGCAACGGGCAAAAGGTAAGATCATCTGGAGTTAAATAATATATAGTGCACATTAAACCACTGCTTTGTAGTAAAGACAAATATCTAGGCCCTGTGTTTCATCAAACTTGTTATCAATAACAAGTTATAATGAATGACTCTTAAAGGTACTATGTCCCATTTGCAGGCCAAAAAAATGAAAAAGTTAAATTCCAGCTGCATTTCAAAGATAATACTAATTTAGGACTTCTCTAAAAAAGGTGGGGCTTGAAAATGTCTTCAAGTGGGAAAATAACGACTATTAGTTGTCAAATCGACTTTAGGGCTATAGAGCCCAAAAGTAATAGTCTTGATTTTCAGACAATAGTACCGAATGGTCATACGTTTTTTTCTGCACAAAGATTCAATCAGTTAATCTTGGCCATCACAAGAAGTGGGTTATTGATGTAGACAAATGCTCATGTACCCTTTACAACTCTTTTCATGTATATTATTACCAAAGAAGAAAAAAGCCAGTCAGTCACTCAATAGTGTCTGACAGTAAAGTCTAGCAAGTAAACAGGTTTCCTTGCATAATTTGAATATGAGGACACTGCTAACGTTTAAATTTCACAGATAGGACATACATGACATATTCATAATTCCTGCAAAGTTCTACAGAATTTGAGGTTGGCTGCAAAAGGGACATAGTACCTTTAAAGACATCGTTTAACAATGTTAAATCTGAGCTGTGATATGGTGTAATATTGAAGCCCTAAAAAAGTTGCCCTTCAAAATGATTATGAAGTGCCTCAAAAAAGTAAAAATCTTTGAGTGGTCGGTTTTTACCATACTCATTTTCCCCAATAGACTGTAGTGTTATAAAAACCGTTAGGAAAACGAAAAATGAAATTTTGATTTCCAATCATAAATATCTTGATAATCAGAGAGGCGATCGTGAATTATCTTTATTACAGGATGAATTACAAGGCCCAAAAATGGATATTATGTTTCAGTTTTCTATTTTGACAGTATTTGCCATGGAATCACCTAGGGTCAAAACATCAGACAAATTTTGTAAAGCTGTGTACACTTATTCATTAGCCTGATTTGGAAGGCTAGGTCATGATTTTTTAAAGCCTATCTGCAGGCCAGGAGGGATTAGACCTCTCGCAAGGTCACTGACAGGTGGTTATCTCATCAAATCAGCTCTCAATTAACATAAGAAAAGGGGATCATGGTCGATCAACGGTCACCAATAAGGCTTTGTTTGCTATGTAGAGGGCGCAATTAGCTATAAGTAGTGCAGTAGGGCTTTAAATAAACATTGGTTTGAGATGAGATGAGATGCCTTCACTGAAAATGTTTTGCTCTCTTTCATGAAGAACAAGCAAGAAGAATGTGACAGGAGACACCAAGGTTTTTGAAGAGGGTGCTCTTGGAAACAATCCAGATGGGTAAGTCATGAAGTGAATGTTTTGAGTGAATGAAATCATTTTGAGTCCCAATTTGATTGCTCAATGAGTTTTGAACCTTAAAAATAAGTTTCAGAATTCGCTTTAAGAAATCTGTCATTTTCCTATCCTTACACATCATTTGAATGATAAGTGAACGTGAGAATATTTTTATGATTTCTAAAATTTAAAAGCATAGCTAATGATTGAATTATTAGCTCCAGCTTTGAATGCAAAATGTAGATATATTCAGCATAACAGAGTACTTCTTCACAATCAGTGGGAAAGTTACCTGTTTTGGTATTATCTTTCACTTGCCATGGCTTCTTCATCGTCGTACTTCATCAGCAACAATGCCAGCTATGGCGCAGACCTGCCAACCAGTACGATTTAGTCGTATTTTGTACGATTTTTAGAAGCAAATACGACAGTACGATTTTCCTCAATAAAATACGATTTCCCAATTGAATGGCCATTTTCAATAGCAAAATGTCCATTCTGTCCTGTAAAGTATCCTACAAGCATCTCACATCGGCAATTGGGGGATGTTCATTGGTTCATCGAACACAACAGTCGTGACAAAATCATGCATATTCAACCAATGATCCATTAAAAAATATTCTTCCTGTATGAAGGAACTGTAAGAGGCATTGATCCATGTAACAGTCCATGTTTATTTTTAAGAATACGACTTTTGTCAGTAAAATACAACTTTTGAGATTAAAGAATACAGTTTTTGAACTCCAGAGGTTGGCAGGTCTGATGACGTACGTCTGCATTAGCTTGCAGCATGGCAAGTGAAAGCTTACACAAACAGGTGATTTTTGCACTGATTGTGAAGAAAGAACAAATTTTCAAGTTACATCACAAATCAGAACTAAACCTCTTCAGTGATCCATTCAGTCAGTGTACTTGTGTTTTTCTTGCTGCTCTTCTCCTTACAGCCTTTCACATGAACACCGATGAGTTGATAGTTGTACTATTGTAAGAAAAACAAAAACATCCCCCCAAAATACATCTGGTTGAAACAGCTTGAACATTATGAAAATATTGAACATTATGAAAATAGAAGATGTAAAGTGGAAAATGGAAGATTGAAAGAAATCATCTTCTTTTGCAGATGATAAGGTATAAAGTTTGAGGAAAAATCACTTAATTAGCTCCGCCATTGTATGATCACATATTTCACATACATCCCACTTTTAAAGCCCGTCTGTACTAGTTTGGCCAGGATGGATAAGACCTCCCTGCAAGGTTGCTGACAGGTGTTTATCTCATCAAATCAGCTCTCAATTAACACAAGAAAAAGAGGATCATGGGGGACCAAGGGGCACACGTAGGCATTGTTTGCTATATAGAGGGCGCAAGTAGCCATAAATAGTACAGTGGGGCTTTAATGCATTGCTCATTTATATGCTTTTACAGGGGAGGCATGTCCACATACAGGGAGTTATGTTCACTAGCATCCGATCTCAATCAGCCTGATCTCATCTACAAGTTCATGCATCTGGCCAATCACAATGCTATGTGGACCTCCAGAAAGGTGAGTTGATTGGCCTGTCCTAAGGAAAGAATGTAGAAAGCCGTCTTATAGTAATAAGTAAATGCATCTCGCAAATCACAGTGCAGGTGAATTCATTAGTGTTATGATAAAGGAACACCAATTTGTTCTCATATTGTTCAAACTTCTATTGAAGGACTGTAAGTCGCGTATTTCTATTTTCAGAGTACTGGATTTTTTTTCTGCCATGTCCAGGAAAAGATTTGGTGCTCCAGTTATTAATTTTTTTTTCTTTTATGGACAAAGCCATTTAATTCATTTTTTTATGTTATCTGCTTCACTGTTTGATAATTCTATATAGTCCTATAAAATGATAATGCTTCCTTTGTAGAGTACAATTATTGATATGAAATGATAATGAATCAACCAAAAATCAACCTTTGCTTACTGGAACATGGTGGTTCCCGTGTTAAGCCTATGGGACCCTATATAATTCAGTAGTCAACAGGTTAAATATTGACCTTTTTCTGATCACTAGGGGGCAGCCTTTGGGTTTGGCACCATAGCATCGCAGGCTGGAGAGCAGCTGAAGCCATATCTGGCGCAGATCGTCCCCAAACTCTTCCGCTACCTCTACGACCCCAACGGCTCCGTCAGGGCGGCCATGACAGGCATCTGGGCCGCAGTGCTCAAGGACAACAAGACAGTGGTGAGTTTGGCATGGTGATTGTTATTTCCTTTCCTAGTTTAGATTATCATCTGTGGAGTATATTCCTATATAAGGTACAATGTACACGTTAGTAGGAGCTTTTGTTGTGCACAGCTGTTTTATCCTCTAAGCCCCACCCCCTATAAAAATAGTAATAACTAATAATATTATTAATAATAATAATGATAATAACAACAACAACATCAATAGTAATGATAATAATAGTAATAATAATAATAATTAATAAATGTATAAAGAAAGAAAGAAAGAATTAAAATGAATTATAAACAATAAAAATCTATTTCCATTCATTTATCTGCAACTTTTTTTCTGGTGTGTTTCTGTATAAACAGGGCATTGTTTAATTGTGAGATTTTCCCTGTGACATATTTCTCAATAGAATTGAATGTACATGCATTTTAAGCTCTAACTGATGTCATCATTTTTCGCCTTTCTTTGTTGACCCTCTAGATGGACACCTACTTGAAGGAGATTGTGGATGATCTCTTAACCAACATTACAAGCAGTATGTGGAGAAACAGGGAGTCTAGGTAAGAATAACAATATCTGATATTATATCCCGCATACTAAGAATCTTGCAATCTGATTGGTCTAAACGAGATCACATGATTAATGATAGATAAGTACTATCTCCCTACGATAGTACTTTTGTATAGTATGTGGAGGAACAGGGAGTCTAGGTATGTAAGAGTAACAATATATCTCATAATAAATGATCGCCAGATGCATCCATTTAGCTCAGTCGTTAGAGCAGTGGTCACGTAATCCGGTGAACTGGGTTCGAAACCAAGTTGATGCGCTAGTGCCCTTTGGTAAGGCCTTAATATTCATTACCAGGTCCCTCGGAGAGGACCTAAAGCCGTCAGCCGTCTGGTTGCTTACTTACAAGCATTTATGCTTTCTTAGCAGTCAGGTGAAATAACCACAAACAAACCACCAATGTACATGAATATTTTGGAGACACTTGTGATTTCGTTTTACCACGTTTTCTGTCATCATTTTGGAAGTAATTTGTCAAGAAATACTTTGATTTAATTTGACCAAGGCAAGAGGCATCATTAGCCATATCACTTCTTTCATGTCCACCATCTGAGCTCAAATGTTCTGCCGGGCTCTTGCACACTGAAGAGCCTTCTCATTTGCTGCCACTAGGTCTTCCAGGAAGCATTCATTGGTCATCTAGGAGTGGGCATCCTAATAGCCATAGAGGTGTTGTGGTCGAGTGGATATGTCACCGGACTGTCGATCACAAGGTCCGTGGTTTGAGTCTCACGGCAGCACTAATGTCCTTTGGCAAGACATTGATCTACATTTGCCACACTCAACCCAGGTGATGTAGATGGGTACCTGGCAGGAATTAATTCCTTGAAATGCTAGAGCGCCGTAATGGCAGCCATACTAAAGCCAGGGTAATAATCGGGAGCGTCAGGAGTGTCAAGTCTGACAGACATGAGCGCTATACAAGAGCCCACTGTTATTATTATTTATCAGTGTAATCGTGTATCACTTATCCTTGTTATCTTTTTCTTCTTCTGTGTAGTTGTTTAGCACTGAGTGATCTTCTCAGAGGAAGGAACGTAGATGACATCGTGGAGCATCTTCCAGAGCTCTGGGAGAAGTGCTTCATGGTACTGGATGACATCAAGGTAAGCGGAATGTGATTGGGTGTTGTGCACTGTTATCTGATATAGATTTTATTTCCTTGTTTTTTTTTCCTAGTCATCTGTTCAATTTTTTTATGCAAAAAGGATCCCTGTATTTGGGAAACAGATTTGGATATTCGGCACTCAGCGCTAACACGGATCAGGTGCACATGAGCCAGTGTCTTGTATTATGATTCCGTTTGAATTTATTTGACCATATGAAAATCTTGGCCCTGTCTTATAAAGATTTGCGATTGATCAACATTAATCACAAGCTCAGTAATCAATCGTACGTATGCAGTCCCCTATCTCTTATGTACATCATACTGATTGATATCAATCGCAAATAAGTTGCCGATTGATATCAACTCTTTATAAGAGGGGACCCTGGTCTTACTTATTCCATCTTGTTACATGGAGTTTTTGAAATGTGACTCATTCATGAATTAATCATGAAACCATTGAATCTATGTATAATTTGTGTTTGTTTTGTAGGAATCTGTAAGGAAAGCAGCAGAAGCAGCATGTAGATCACTCAGTAAGGTAAGCATTTCATTATCCGAAAGGGAACCCTAAACTTTGAGAAGAAAGGTGAGCCTTTCAAAGTCCCAAATTTTAGATCCCAATGTGAATTCCAAATCTCTGCAGTGTTCGAAGAACTCTTCAAGTGTGAAAGTGGGGCGTTATTTACCATTTTAAAATTAAAAATAATCTTGACTTTGAATGTTTCCAAGAGGGAGGGGGGGGGGGATTTTGATAAACTTGTTTGATATAAGCAGTGTTTTTATTATTATCATTATTATTATTTACCCTTCTATATGCAATGATACAAATTACATCAACATTTAAAATCATCAAATTTAAGGTTTGTTTGTTTGTTGTTGTTTTTCTGTATAAAAAGACAACATGCATTCAGTAAAACAATAACAAATAGAATAATGAATTACAAAATATAATAATCGGCTGGATAGCCCATATTCGGTGGTATGTGACCTGTACTACATGTATGGTTGAAAATTAATCTGCAAGCAATCTCTGTGGTTCTACCACGCCTTTTCAAAGTTCTTCCAAGCAAGTCATAAGTATCCTAGGGTAACAAAGTCCAATTACTAAAAGTTTATCGTTTTATTTTTTCTTACCCTGTCTCTACACTTCACCATACCATTGACCAGGTGTGCGTTAAGATGTGTGACCTGAACTATGGTAAGATCGGTCAGCGAGCAATTACTCTGGTTCTACCGTGTCTCTTCAAAGGTCTCCCAAGCAGGGTCACAGAGGTCAGAACATTCAGGTCAGTAATATAATCTTTAGACTACGTGACTCATCTTGGGAGAAAACAATGCAGATATCTATCTATCTATCAGGCTATAGTTCATCCAGACGTTGGACAAAGCCCTCCTCATAACATTTCTATTCTCTTCTGTCTCTAGCTGTCCTAGTCCAAGCGGCCATTCCCATGTATGATGTTAGGTCATCTCTCCATCTTCTCTTCTGCCTTCCTCTTCTTCTCTTTCCCATCCTTGGTTGCCATTCTGTTAAACGATTTGTCCATCTATTGTCCTGAAGTCTTGCTACATGCCCAGCCCATCTCCATTTTGATTCTCTGACTTTCTCCATGATATCTTTAACCTTTGTTTTCTGGCGTATGACTTTGTGATTGATTATGTCCCGCAGAGATAAATGCGACATCTTTCTCTCCATAGCTCCATGCCGATATACTCTACTCTAAATCTGTTGATATCTAAGAAATTTGATTTATGAGATTTCACAGAAAATTATGAGGTAGTATAGTGATCCTTTGTCGTCCCTTGATTTGAAGCTCTGTGTGTTGACTATCGAATTTGTACAAGTACAAGTTTGTTAATGACATTGTACAGAACATAGATCCCATATTTTGTTGCAAGATTATTATTATAACTTGCTGTAAGGGTTTTGTTCTCAGCTATACTTTAACAAATGTTAAGTGCTTTTCTCTCCCTGTTTTCTTTAATTAATCCTCTCTCTCATACTTTCTGTCTTTCTCCTTCCTTCCCTCTTTCCTCCTTTTATCTCTATCAATCCATCCCAAATACAGTCTTTCAACGTTGGTAGCAATGAGTAAGAATGCCGGTGACTCGATCAAGCCTCACATACCCCAGCTTGTTACGGCTCTCCTAGAGGCTCTGAGTGGGTTAGAGCCCCAGGTCATGAACTACATCAGCCTACATGTAGGCAATGATAAAGATGCTCAAGAAAAGGTCAGTATTATACAGTGTGAGTTCAAAAAAAGTTTACATCTAGAAAATTGCTAATCATTTAAAAAATTATCTATTAATAGTATATTATTATACATCTTATGAAAGAGTGTTTCATCCCAAATCATTTGGTATCATTTTTGTGTGGTATGTGTTCACGCTTGGATGAACATGAGCATTGTTTGCGTGATGTTTGATTAAAACAATTGGGATTTGGGTATTAATTCGGTCTTTGCCGATCCAAATAACATCCCTAACAAAATTAATCATGCCACACATATCAAATATTGAATATCAAATATCAACGAACATTTGTGCGTGTGTGTGTGTGACTTTGCCCTTTGCAAAAAGCATATGCAATGCATTCCATTTGATACCTTCAATTCATTCTCTCACTCCACTAATCCTAACATAATACATACTGTAGGCATCACTTCGGCGCAAGTCAATTTTTGCCCTCTCGCAAAGAATGCCTCTTGTTCACCCAAGAGTGAACACATTCCACACAAAAATGATACAAAATGATTTGGGATAAAACACTCTTTCATAAGATGTATAATAAGTTACTGTTCATAGATGATTTTTAATATAATTAGCAATTTTCTAGGTGTAAACTTTTTTTTGACTCACACTAGAGTGGTGACAGTTATAGAGTTCATAGTTAACATATTTGATTGGTTTTCAACATTTGGACATTATTTTTTACGCTCTTTCGGAAAATAAAGTTCAAAATGAGAAATTCTAGAAATAGATTTTATGATGTCACAGCTTCGGTACTCTATTAACATTGTTATGAAATTGAATATTGTATGTAGGAGAAAGTAAGAAATACAGACAGACAGACATACGTCATGGAGAAGAATGCAGGTGACTTCTTAGACCTCACAGTGGCACAATAATTGCTCCTACGGCAATCGCTCAGGACTTTATTTCATCAAAGAGTTAGGAAGAATTGTGTTAGTGTAGGAAATTGACCAGGGTGGTGTTTCAGAAAAGCTAAGATCGACTTTAAGTTGGACTTAACTATGGCAGGCTGTTCATGCCACTGTTTGCTCTCACCATTATGATCTTTAGATAATCTTTTTTCCTTCAATAATGAATTATCAACAAATTTAAATTCTGTAGATTTGTGACCAGCATTTGTAAGTCCCTCGAGAGACCAATGCCAGTAAATGGTGAGAGCAAACAGTGGTATGAACGGCCTGACATAGTTAAGTCCAACTTAAAGTCGATCTTAGTCTTTGTGAAACACCACTCTGGAGCTATTGACAGATGATGTGGCTATAGCATGTTTTTGGAAACCACTTGTTACATCTGCACACATACACTGGTGTGTAGAGTCTATGGGTGTGGGTAATAGGAGACCCACACGTGTGATGCAATGAAGCGCTACTGTGCGGAGTGATTGGTGGCTTCCTATTTCTTATTCGGTTATACAGTCTGAGTCAAACCTGCTTTTTTTTCCTGTTTTTTTTCCTTCTTTTTCCTTACTAGTATTTACTTTTTCTTTTTCATTTTTCCTACAGAGTGTAGAGATGTTAACAAATGTATTATGCGCTTTATAAGAACTGTGCTATTATTATTTTTTATTATTACAAAGACCACCTGTCTACAAGTACCACATTTTTTGTTTCCCTTGAATATGGTTTTTCATTGAAACATGTACTAAAGGAATCTGTCTACAAAGACCACCTGTCTACAAAGGCCACTTTTTGTGTTTCCCTTGGGTGGTCGCTATAGACAGGTTTGATTTTATCTAGCTTTAGAGTTTGCAGCCTATAGGCAAACCAATACATTAATGTTGATGGCTGTTATGTTAGGAGAATGACAGGTGTTTCTAATGGGAGTCAATGGAAGAAAGACAGAGCTCGTCTGAGTAATTGACACACTTGGACCATACGGTGAGCTCTTGCCCAATGAATGATGTCATAACATAAACATGTACTCCAATAATAACAAATACAAGCCCTGTACGCTCTACGACTACTTACAAGAAGAAGCCAGTGCATTTCATGTAGGTTTCCTCTTTTAGCACCAGAGGGCAGCACAAAGCCAACCAACGATATAACCAGGTCGATCATATCTAAGGCGATAATCAAGACAGAAGAGTGATTGCTCATTAACCAGGAGTATCCATTTTGTTTTCTTTCTTCATTGTAGCTGGATGTTGCGCGGATTGATGCAAGCAAATCCTCTCCCATGATGGAAACGATTAGAATGGTGAGTTGTGATTCAAATTGGCAGTTCTTACCTGTAAGTCTCTTTCAGATATAAAGCATGCAAAAGCACAGTATTTTTTTTTTAATGACATAAAATGTAATACCTTCACTTTTCTCTTTTTTATAACACAGACCTAAGAGAGTGAAGAAACATTTTGACAATGTCATGAAAAAATATGTGGTTGATTGTTCAGTCATGAAGGCATCGTTTAACAATGTTAAATCTGAGATGCACGGCGTACGTGTTATCAGTGTCTGTGATACGGTGTAATCTTGAAATCGCGCTTCAAAATGATCAAGAAGTGCCTCAATAAAGTAAAAATCTTTGAGGGACCGTTTTTATCATACTCCTTTTCCCCAATAGACTGTAGTGTTATGAAAACCGTTAGGCAAACGCAAAATTTGGTTTTGATTTCCAATCATAAATATCTTGATGATGAGACAGGCGATCGGCTTGTAAAAGTCATGGGGTTCCTGACTGACCTAAAGGTTTATAATTATCATTGCAGCATGAGCTAAATCCAGGATTTTGTTTCAGAATTTGAGACAAATACCGGATCCCTTTAAAATGTAAACAAGAAAAGTTGAAAAATTTATGTTGATTTTCAATTAAAATGTTGATGAAACTTCACTACAGATACTGTTACTTGATGCATTTCACAACACATTAGTTCAATATTTGATTGTTAAGTCTGGTTTTTATTTGTTTATTTCTCTCTTTCTCTCTTTTCAGTGTGTGCAATATGTAGATTCCAATGTCCTCAGTGAACTAGCTCCGAGGGTCAACGACCTTATACGTAGTGGTATTGGTGTAGGAACCAAGGTAAGGATATGACTTTTGTCTCACGATACTTTGTGTATAATTATATTGTTAGTATTATGTACATGTGCGTACTGTACATACAGTCAAGAATTAAGTTTTGGTTAGCATTAACATTTTCATCTTCTTCCTTTTTTGCTTCTTTGTTGTTGTTGTTTTGTGTTGTTTTTTTGCTTAATAATTATTTATTTTCTGTCCAAGAAATGTGGAAATATATCATCCACCAGCATTACATTAAGGTAATCCCATACAATTCACGGCAGAAAAATACAACAGATGCACATTCATATGTTCATCCTTATTTGCTAACAGTTAAAAAAATACATTATAATATGTATTTAGTAACATTTTATAAATAGTAAGGATTAGCAGAAACTCATTGGTCAGATCAGCATATCTTTGGAGTTGAAATACATATGGTAGTGTTTTAGATACCAACTGCCCCGTCCCTGTGATAAGACTTAACTATGTTGTTTACCAGTCGCTTACTGACACACTACACTTCTCCACAGATGCTCCCCAGATGCATGCGTTCCATACAACATATGACATTTATCCTTTTATTTCATCCAAAAGTAAAAATCTCTGGATATGGCCATCGACTTATAATTCTTTCTGACTTTACTTACACAGTTAAATGGTCTATCATTCAGTCAATCAAACAACAGTTATTATAAACTTTCCTGACAATGGATAGTCAACCTGTTTGAAACGTTGAGCCACTCCTACTACCCATCCTCTCCAACCGACACTATAGTTCTCTTTAGAACTATAAGCTCAAAAAAGATTACCAACAGTCTTTTTCAGGACTACACACACACTCCAGAAAGAAAGAATCTCCAATCCTCCCCCCCCCCCCTCTCTCTCACATGGTGCAACCGTAAGCCTATTGTACATAAAAAACACTTTCTGTTTTATTTTAATTCCAGGCTGGTTGCGCCAACTTCTTGATTCTGCTGAGCCAGCAATGCCCTCAGGATCTAGCACCTCATGCAGGTCAGTAAACTTTGGTGAAGAAAGGTTTTGCAAACACCCAAGCTATTATTTGAGAGCTATATACGCCCTCTGTTTAATTTTAATTTCAGGCTGGTTGAAAGTATTAATTTTCTGGTTGAAATTTATTAATTTGTCACATTGAAAGTTATTAATTTGCCATATTTTTACTGCTTGAGAAAGTAGATTTACCTACATGTACTGGTAATTATATTGGTCGATTAGATTTCTTTAATTTCTTATATGGTCAATAAAGAATAATCTTTAAGAATATACTGAGTTATAATAATTACCATAATGACTATACTCAATTCAATATTTGTATGAGCTATCACTTAGTATTCACAAAGATATGAATTTCTTTGCATTTTCACTAGTGCTATGAACAATTGAAGGATTTTTTTCTTCAAATAAATTCAAGAAAAGAAGATTTTTCTTTTAAGCTTGCACATATGATGTGAAAGGGTTACACTCTACTAGATGCACATTTGCATGTCTTAAATCATTTTCAAATGTAATTACACCAGGGACCCATTTCACAAAGCTTTTTTTCAATGACAAATGACAAAAATCAACAACAAATCTGCTGATAACCAATCAGAAGCAAGATTTCACTAGCTTATAACAAAAACTGTCATTTGTCACTGATGACAAGTTTTGTAAAGTGGAGCGCAGATTTCAATTTTTGAATTTTGGGCCACGTCTTTACTATAAACGTATGCGATTTTTCCAAACTAAGGAGCCTCATACTCAGGGCTTAAATTAATCCAAGGCCACCAAGGCCATGGCCGTGGATGCCCTTTTGATTGGCCTCAATGCCCCTCTCATTGGCCGTGGAGATTTTTTGTGCCCTTTCCAATTCTTCCTATTTGTGCTGTAATATAGAGATGTTCCCTACAGAAAAGTGGCCTTGCCCTAAAAATATTGAAATTTAAGGCCTGCATACTCCTTGTCTAAACCAACTTTATTTTGAATATCTTGAAATCAATTCACAGCTCTGTTTATGTGGGTTATATATAATTGATAATTATAATAATATTAAAGATTAGGATATTACTGCTTCAAGGGGATATGAACCCTTCCCCTAAGGTTTTCATTGAAATATTTACTAGATATTAATATTTACTAGATATTAAAATAAGAAATAATAATATTCAGTTCTTGTATAGCTCATATCACATTATATAACGTCCTTAAGCGCTTCCAAAAAACTTTTGAAATGATTACCCTAGCTTTAGCTCCGGCAGCCATTATCAGCGCACAGTGCATTTCAAGGAATAATCCTACCAGGTACCCATTCACGTCACCTGGGTCGAGTGTGGCAAATGTAGATTAATGTCTTGCCAAAGGACATTAGTGCCGTGGCGGGACTTGAACCGCTGACCTTGTGATCTTTGCAGTACGATGACATATCCACTGGACCACGACACCTCTAATAACCATTTTTTTTGTCCTCCCCACCTTCTAGGTAAGCTGCTGGCATCTCTGCTCTCTGGACTCAATGATAAGAGTATGGCTGTGAGGAAGCTCAATGCCTCTGCAATAGGAAACCTTATTAAGGTATGTTGATCATGTATTGAGTAGTCAAAAGACTTACATGTAACTCCGTTTCGTTGACGATCAACCATGCATCAAGTCTTTCGTCTTCTTTGTGCATGGCTGATCATCAACGAAACAGAGTTAAGTCTTTTGTCAACTCTGTTTGTTGCTACGGCAGGCAGCCAGTAAAAGCGAATTTGTTTAATCAAATTATGGAAATGCAAGCATTACTTTAAAAAACAGAACTTTGTTATTCCTGGCTCATTTTTCCTGATTGAGGTGTCATATTTTTTCTTTGAAATTCAGATACCGTCCGCCAAATGAATTTTTGGTATTATTTCTTCAAATTGATTTTAATCATTCAAGTTGGAAATATGCATTATGCAAGTTGCATCAAATGAAATAGGAAGATCTAAGCTTTACAAATATGTGTCATTTATTAATTATAATTGTTATTAAGTTATGATAAAACATCAATAATTCTTGGTTTCGTTTTTTTTTGGACGCACTGTATATGTATACATAAATATTTTTCCAATTTCTGGATTATTGTAATCCACCTGGACATATTTGTGCCTCCCTTTTTTTGTTGAAATACAGGTAGCCAAAGACAGCAGTACAGAGAAGTTGATTTTGCGACTGAAGACATGGTTCTTGGAGAAAGATGGTAAGTACATTCTTTAAGTTCTGTGAACAGTAAAGATATATAGATATCATTTTTAATTTGATTTGTCTGTCAATTATAGGTTGATGTGTTGCATTCTAGCTTTCACCATTGACCATAAATGCAGTAGACCTTTTTGTATGCATTCTAGGATTGTAAAATCATCCCAATTCAGCTGTGCTGCAATTAAGTTTGTTTTTAATCAATAAACCATTAATTTATCTATCTATCTATCGATCTACTAGATTGATTAATGGTATACCAATACTTTTTTAATTTTACACCTTTGGACTACACATACATGTATAGACTTACATGTACATGAAGTGACAGGAACAACCCTTCCTGGCCTTTGCATGCAACCATAGCCTTAGACCCATTATCAGACTCTGAGGGCACCTCGTGTCTTGTTTACACATCACAATAAATGATGTCTTTAATTCCTTTGTGCTACAGATGGGGACCTCCAAAAGGCACTAGAACAACCCTAACGGCCATGGCATGGACAACCCTGAAATCCTCAAGAAACATGCTGCCATAGCCTTAGAACCAAAATTAGACATTGAGGATATCCCTTGTTCAGCTGTGTATGAGCTGATGATGAAATCCAATGTTATTAAATGTACTCTCTCTGGGTTCCAGATGAGGAAATGTCATGAAGCAATTGGAACAACCCTACTGTCACGCCTTGTACAGCCCTGGCATCCTCAAGAAGCATACAGTCTTGACCCTAGACTCGTATTAAACCTTGGAAGATACGCCTGTACATGTACCTCGTGAATTGTTTACACATCACTCTCTGGATTATTTTCCCTTTTGCTATAGATGGGGATCTCCATGAAGCGATGGGAACGACTCTCCTGGCCACGCCTTTTACAACCCTGATATCCTGAAGAAACATAGAATCATGACCCTAGACTCACATTAGCCCTTGAAGATACATTTACCTCTTGTGTTGTTTAGATAGTACTACCGGTATCTGGATTCAAGATTAAATCTTAATTCTTATTTTCCCGTTTGCTGTAGATGGGGACCTCCATGAAGCAATGGGAACGACTCTCCTGGCCATGGCCTGGTACAACCCTGATATCCTGAAGAGACATGCTGCCGTAGCCCTACCATTGGCCTTCCTAGCCATGCATCAGAAGAAGGAACCTGGCAAGGACTGCATGTGGGAAGGAGTGTGGCTCGATACAACACCAGGTAATGATGATGATCATTGGCGGTCCAACATTTGCCTGGGCGATATTTGCTCTGAGCTTTATGTTGTCATAGATGCAGGGTTGGGATTGATATTTAGGTTTATGCTAGGTTTAAGGTTAGGGTTAGGGAAAGTGTTGTGTCCAAGGTTTGAACTTTAGTAGAATACTGGCAACGAAGTCAAAAGATGGTCTTCCCTGATATGTATAATAATGCTTGCTTAAAGATAAACAGAATCCAACAAAACTTACACTGTATGTTCAAGATTACAAATAAATGACTTGTGCCGAACAATTTTGGTATAAGGAAATCTGGGTAAGTAGGCTCGGCATCATGTGCTTAAGAGAGGTCCTATGTCAACGGGAGTTGTGGTTTTTTCTTGTAGATGATGCCCAATAAGTTTTTGTGAATTTGTTTTTATTTCACTGGTTCAAACAACCAATCTACTGCAGGATAAACAATCCAAAATAAATTGTAGCTTTTTTCTCTCAAAATATGATTCCCATACCAGAGATCAAGATTAGCTTTGATATTCATTGATGCACCAAACTAACAAACACAATAACCTGTCTAATTCTCAGGCACAGAGGGCGGCATCCGTCTCTACCTCCCGGAGATCGTGACCATCACTCAAGAAGGTCTGGCCTCTACATCGTGGCCCCGCAAGGCCCAGGCTGCCCGGTCCATGGGCACCGTAGCCACCAAGCTAGGTGCTAAGCTCCAACCACCTCAGCTGGGTCTACTCCTAGGGGCTCTCCTGGAGGGACTACAGGGGAGGACATGGGATGGAAAGGTAGGAGCTTGAGTTTTGGATTCAGAAACTTTGGATTAAGGTGCAATTGTGGGGAGAGGATTCCATGGAAATTTTCATCCCCCTTTTTTTTCCCCATGACACCAGTCACAAGACTGCCTTGAGGAAGTCCAATGGGGGACAAATTTAGTTGAAATACCTTATCCAATGATTCATGGATCCTACGTGTGACTTCTCATGTGATAATCTAGAACCTTCAGCAGTATACCAATGTGCTCCCACAAATATATATATAATAATAATAATAATGTTTTATTTACCCAGGGTAGCCACTTTAATTATGAAACTACCCTTTCAGCGGGCCCTGCATAACATAATATGTTATTACTACCCTTCTCCAATCTAAAATGCTGAGTGCCTAGCTAGAAGGCAGAAGGTCCCATTATTATAAGTCTTTGGTATGACTCGGCCGGGGTTCGAACCCACGACCTCCCGTTCATGAGGCGGGCGCTCTTACCACTGAGCCACCATGCCCGGTGGTCGCTAATATGTTGGGTATAGTGGTTGGAGGATGCATATTCACATTGTTTTTCCTATAGTGATATTTTTTCTCTTTATTTTGTCCCCCTTTACTTTCAGGATGAATTGTTGAAGGCCATCTCCACAGTTTGTATATCGTGCAAGTAAGTCCACTTTCGGTGTCCATGAAATTGTTGTACAATATCTGTGACAGTTATGTAATAACTTTAGTTAGCAAAGAGAGAGAGAGAGAGAGAGGGAGAGAGAGAGAGAGAAGGGAAAAATAGGTTCATTTGAGTTAAATACTGTTTAAGGAGAAGTTTTCTCGAATGATGTATTCCATATTTAAGGCTTTGAGTAAGGGTTTATTTGAGACGCCTTATGACTTGTCTGTTTTGTGAAAATGCTGACAAAAAGAATTCCTTAAACCTTAATTTCAGTTCATGACTTTTTGAAGCGTTAGGCCTTCAAGGTAGGATGTCAGTTTGTCATTTTAAAGTAAGCAGAAGTTATTGGTTGAAGTGTAATGTGTGTATATGGGTCTGTCCAGAAAGTTGGGGAAATTCTTGAGACATACGAGAAGTAAGAAACTATGTCACCTATCAACTGTAACAATGTTTGCTCAAATTCAGAAGTACTCGAGCTTCATGGTGAATTAATATTATGGACCCAAGGTTTATGTAATGTTATATGACTATGGTGTCCATGTAACGTTAGTAAAGAGAGAAATGTGTATTAAGCAAAGACTTTGAAGAAAAGCAATTGAAACAGGATTGATACTGGCAAGGCACTACTATATATATATATTCATTGCATAAAAATCTTTAACAAATACTTTCATCTTTCATGTGTAGTAGGAGATCTCATACCGACGTTACATGGACATCGTCATATTTTTTGCCCTAACTGTATGGAATGACCCATATATTACATGTTCATATGTTTTGATCAATGACAGGACTGCTTTACAGATGGAGATAGAAAAGCAGCCAAGCATGGATACAGTCCTGAACGCTCTCTTCAAGGAGAGTCGCAAGGAACGGGTGGATTACAAGATGGCTGCCTTGGACTGCCTAGCCTCGGTACTCCAGGCTCATGAAGCAGATAGATTCAAGGAACTGACGGACATCTTGTATTCCATCATCAGCAAAGTGAGTCAACTTCCTCTCTGCATTTTATTCATAGTTGTTCTAGTAGAGTGAAACCTGTATATAATGATGATGATGATGACGACGACGACGGCGGCGGTGTCAGCGGCGACGACGACGACAGCGATGATGAATAAATAAAACGTTATAATAATAAAAACGTTACTAATAAAGCGCTTACCACTGAAGTCTCTTAGCGCTAAAAAGCAAAAAAGGCCACTCAAGGGAGACAAGAAAAGTGGTCTTTATTCGAAGGTGGTCTTTATGTACAGGTGGTTGCTAAAGCAGGTTTGTTGACTGTAGTCCTCATTTTTCTCAGGACTGTATTTCATCAAAGATGTATGGTCAGCGTTGGGATTTGATAAGTATCTGGTTGATGGATGTTGTAAAAAATCTGTTCAGCTTATCATTCAAACTTTGCCGAACGTCAATTTTACGTTAATCATTCAACTGTCTTTGTACCATGAATTCTTTCATCAGACTCTTCTGTGACATGCATGACAATGTCAGCATGTTGTGCATTTATGGACTTACAAATGCTTATTTTCCTTTCGAAATTGCCTGTTGTAAAATTGCCACATGTTAAAACACCTGAAAAGTAATAAACTACACATTTGCTCTTTACATGAATTTGGTGCTTTGATGTTAAGGCCAAACCACAAAATGTGACCATTTGTCATAAATAATTTTTTTCCCCTCTTTGTTTCAGGAGAAGTCTGATGATGACAGTGACGAGGAGGATGTAACCGACAGAGCTCGGCAGGATGAGAAGTTGAAACTCAAAGAATGTACTTTCATCAACCTTGGCCTTGCATGGCCATCGCAAAGGGAAACACAAGGTAAAGAAATTATCAATTAAAAACAAATGTACTCCCTGTTTTACTACTAGGTTTAAAGGCCCACTGTAATTGTAGCTACTTGCTCTCTCTATATACAGGGTTCTTGTTAATTTTTCTGATAGCAGGCTATTTATGATTTACAGGAGGCTACTAAAATTGCAAAAGAAAAATCTCTGTGCGCGTAGCGCACATCACCATGTGCGCGAAGCGCACATCACGAGCGCGAAGTCCCTTGCGGCCGGGGTCCAGTTTTAGGGTTTTAGATGCTCTCTGGTGCTATCTTAGCCTTATTTTTGAAGATATGACCACACTGTATGAGCCATAGTTTAATGATAAAGATCATGAATATTTTGGCTGAATAACTTACTTTTCATATGATATACAATATGAAATGAAAATGCTCCATTATTGTTTCTGATCATTTGGACGCAGAGCGAGCTCTGGAGCTGGCCTCTTTAAATTATTGCGAGCGGAGTTCGCTGGCTTGAGCTTGTTTACGAACGTACGTCTACGGTCTAGTCTCTGTGACAGTGTATGTGTATAGCGTGTCGCACCGGTTGTGCAGCGCTCGTATTCTGAATCGAATCGTGCATCGCCAAATCAATCACAGTTTTACACTCATTATTACAGGGTTCGTACGGGTCAGGGAATTTCTGGAAAGTCAGGGAATTTACAAATGTATTTTCCAGAAGCAAAAAGTCAGGGAAAGTCAGGGAATTCATCCATTTCTTCTGGAAAGTCAGGGAATTTTTTTTTTTTTCAAGATGTTTGTTAAAAGGGCATTTAATTTGTCTTGTGAACAAAGGAAAATACATTTCGTAAAATCTGTGGTTCACAGGACCTTTTTCGTAATAAATTACACGCAATATCTTTCGGACCTACTAGTGTGTCTTTCATACATGTATGCAAGATGTTTGTGTGCGTAAATGACTTGCATTGACAGTTGCGGTGCGTGGTGCCGGTGTGTGTACATGCACGAATGCTGCATGCACGCTGTACGATTACTTTTTGATCGAGCTTGTGCATTGATTTTTATTAAAAATTTGAATGAAGGTGTTTTACCCCGGGGTTTTACCACAGAATATTCATTAAACAATAAATAAAATGTAAATAACTATGCATCATGAGCCACTCGTGTTTTATTAAGAACCCCTTTAAAAATCGTGTTGCTCTTTACTCGAATATCGCAACCCTGAATCGCATTTGATTCCACATTTGGCGTCCATTGTGCGAGCGCGAGCATACAGCCAGCTCACTGATCTCTACGAAAAACTAGCCTAGCCTCGTGGTTGCTGCTTTCCCCAACGTCCGCAATTAAGGCACACTTTTTTCCGTCAGCAAAATATCGAAAGTCGGGAGTGCGCCTTATATAGTCAGGAACAGGATATTTGAGTCCTCAAATGCTACTTTTTAGTGGTTTTCAAAAATCTCTGTGTCTCAACATGAATTACATAGTGCAAATAAAGAATAGGATCTACTATTTGAAGTTAAACTACGTTCCTAATTTGAAGGGAAGAGAGTTTTTTGTCTTCAGTTTTTTTTTCAGTCTCGATTAAATTATGCCCTGTCGCATGGCACTTTGCCGGCCGAAGCTCTCCCGTGTCTTCAGCTCACTTACACAGGGGATAACGAATCACCACGCGAACACTAGCCTGTCCACAATCCTGTTTGGACTCGGGGGTCAAAAATTCTGTCATCTTTAGTTTTAAAAACAACATTGTTACTGGGTCTAACTTATTTCACAAGCACTACAATTGTGCCTCGTAATAAAATGAAAGTATTTTCATACACTGTCACTGAAATAGAGCCGATCTGATGTTAACAAAAAGACCAATGTTGGCTTTTTTTTTTGATGGCTTTTTGTTAACCAGATCAGATCGCGTCTTATATCAGTGTTCGAAAAATACTTTCACTTTCATTATACGAGGCAAATTGAGGTGCTTTTGAACTAAGTTAGACCTTGGTCTAGTAACAATGTTGTTTTTAAACTAAAGATGACAGATTTTTTGTTTTCAGATTTGTTTTCAGATTTTTTTTTTTTTTTTTTTTTTTTTTTTTTTTTTGGGGGGGGGGGGATCTTCGAAATAGGGGTGCGCCTTATAGTTTAGTGATTTGCTTCCTAGTATTGCGATGATGTTTAGTTGTACGCTTTAAATTAAGACATGTTCATCATTGAAAATGGTCATGGAAATTTACATTAACCTGCTCTGGAAAGTCATGGAAAGTCATGGAATTTTAAAAATGTGTAAGTGTACGAACCCTGTTATTACTACCGGTATTATTTATAATTTAGCCTACATTATTATTTACATTTCAAATAAAAAACTTACCTGTACGTTGCTTCTTACTCTTAATAGTAAGGAAGGAAGAATCGATGTCTGCCGTTTCGATTCCATTTTAATTCGACTGGCGTGGGATCTCGGAGATAAATTCACTCAGCTAGCTCAGCTCGGCTCACAACGCGCGCTTTTCTTGCGTAAGCTAGCTTGCCGGCCTGCGCTTGGCTCTGGCGCACTGGGCATATACTAGATAGCTCTGCCCCCGCGTGCGCAGCGCCGCAAGTCCATATTTTAATAGGGTTTTATTTTACGATCGTTTCAGAGACGTTTCATCTCATTTCTTTACGACCGTTTTCACAACCCCGCTATGAAAGCGTGTCTTCGTGAAGCTTGTGATAACAGAAATTTGAGATAGCGACTTGACCGAATATGATGTGATTTTTGTATTATTATTTTTTTTTTTTGGAGAGGCTTACAGCCGGCTACGATTGCCGTTACAGCCGGAAGAAATAGCCGGTTGCCGGCTATTAACAAGAACCCTGATATACAAAAAAAAACAATGCCTAATCGGTGACCATTGGTCCCCCATGATCCTCTTTTTCCTATGTTAATTGAGAGCTGAGTTGATGAGATAGCCACCTGTCAGTGACCTTCCTGGGTGGTCTAATCCCCTAGCTAAACTGGAACAGATGGGCTATAAGAATGAAGATTCAAGAGTCTAATCTAGGGTTTTGATTCCTTGGTTCATTCTTAAATTTGGCTTTAGATATTTATCTTTAGATGTCCTGTTTCAAGAAGAAAATGGTAGCTATTTTTTAGGCCAAACCTCTTGCAGAACTCCTATTTTCTTACCTACTGTTTTCTTATGTAAAAGTTAAATCAGAGAAAAATGGGCAGAGGAGTGGAATCCTGCATGTCTCCAAAAAAATTCATAAAAATTATAAGAAATACTAACATTACTGAAATTGAGACAATTGAATACTAGAATTTGAAGTCATAAAGATTGATTATGATGGTGTTGTCCAAAGACGGGTTTAGTGACCCTATCATCTTCTCTAGGAATCGTCTCTCCTTATTAAACTATGTTGTAATCCCTGTAATGATGTCAAAGGTCATGGGGCTTATTATGTATGCAAAAATAGCTTATAAACGCATTATCAATAGAACCGACGGATGGATTACTATCAAACTCATGACATATGTATCTTGCAGAGCCAATAAACTGATTAGATTTTAGGGTCATGAGATCAAAGATCAAATGTATATGAAAAATAGCTTGTAATCACACTATTCTGAGAACTTGTTAATAGATTACAATCAATCTTGAATTTTAAAGCTTAAATCTGTTTTGGTTTGTAAAATCGCTCTATGGCAGAGGCAAGATCCATTTATTCTTACCTACTCTTTATAACAGAAGCAGAAGCTTCCAAGCTGTGTGAAGTTCTATGTGAGGGTCTAGATGGCAGCACTTTCAAGATTCAGCTAGCCATCGTCAAGTCCCTTCATATCTTCTTGCAGAGGTGAGTGTTGAAAGTCGTCCATGAAAGCTACTTTCAAGTTCTTGCATCGAAGCTTAATTTGGAAGGGGGAAAAGTCATTGTGATTTTATTAAAGGGGGTGTAGCAAGACGAGACTATGTGTCTTTCCCGTGGTCTGACTCGGGGGCCAGTCGGTTATAATACGACTACGAAACGACGCAACCGCGGTATTCACGTGCGTGTAACATACGCGAAACCGAAGCATGAGGAGAACTTTGGTCTGTTTCGCGAACGCTAGCACGCGCTGACCGTTAATCAAGTCCATTCATTTCCGTGCAGTTGTCCAAAAGAAGTAATAGATGGTGTTAACCAGTATTTGCCATGCTACACCCCCTTTAACAGTTGTCCAGAAAAAAGTTGTAATTTGCCCTGTCTTCTTAAATTGCAGCCAAGAAGTGCTGAAAAATAATGTAAATTGGCTTGTGGATGTCATTCCAAATGAGTAAGACCAAGCAATTACAGGCTGATACCTCTAGCAGAATTATCATTCATTGATTGTTCATTCTGCATTGTTTATTATATAGTGCAGCAATTTGTTTTCCTTCTGCATGGTATTATGGTTGAACTGTTATGAATATAGAATACCGAAGCTCTAACATCATATTCGCTCATCATCCAGGTTATTCGGACAATAGAGCCTGTGCATGAGGTTCATCGCGAGGTGGAGCACTGTGGAGCAGGGCAAATAGTGTTTAGGGCTGGTGTTAGAACTATACGATTGTTTAGCACAAAATTGTTTGGAACCAGCAAACTTGACAACTTGGCCAGTACATGTATGTCACACTTCGGTACTCTATAGAGTCAAATGTACAGTCTGTACAGGGAATAATTTTCCTCAAATTTTTTGATTAGCAATTTCAGGCGATGGATAAATATTTCAAATGAAATTCTGTACATTTCTATGGAAGAAAACTGCTACACAAAAGATATTTTGTATAGCAGTCATGCAAAAATGCATAGCAACTTGCGATGCGATACCAGGAAAATTATTCCCTGCTGTATGAATGTTTGCAGTCCTTTTTTTTTTCTTTGGGGGATCAGGCTGTGAAATCGATCAGAAAAGGTTATCATCTAGCATATAAGTATTTGTGTGTATTGCAAGGTTCTGGAATCATCAAAATGATAAGAAATTTGAAAGTCTTGGTAAAGTTACAAGCACTGTACACAGAAAGATGAATATGGGACTACACAAACATGTGGCGTAAAAATCTGTCCCGATTTTTACGATGTTACATGCCATAGTTAGAATATGAAGGCATTTAAAGAGCCATGCTTTTCAGGGAACATGGTTTATCTGATCCTTCTCTTTAACTAGTATTTTACTGTGAATATTATATGTTTTCTTGGTTATCTAGGATCTATCTGCTGCAGCTGGAAATCCTTACAGAAGATGGACTAGCCCGACTTTCATCCATTCTAGAAACATTTGTACCTGCCATTTACAAGATGTTAGGTATGTATTGTGTAGTTGCACTTCTTTCTTTTTACATGACTTTAAGTGAATTACTAGGAATGGAAATTGAAGTGAACTCTTTCTGTCTCTGTCTCTGTCTCTCTCTCTCTCTCTCTACCCTTCCGCATACATAGCTACATCACTCACTGTCGTGTATTGTGATATGTACAGTTATGTTTTTTTATATAATTTGCATTTGCTTTGTTGAGGTTTTGTTTATATTTATCATACTTCTTGTCTTGCATCATTTTATATGTTTCTTTTTTCATGTATAATTCTAGAATGTCAGGATTTGAATTCAATAACTTACTTGGATTTGAATTTATTTACTTTTGATGTGCAGGTATTGTGAAGTATGCATCCATTAGGAAAGAATCACTGGCTATCCTGGAGTTCCTCATGCCCAAATTGGCAGGTATGTTCCCATTATTTTACTGGTTCAGAGTTTTATATGTTTATTTTATGACTGGATAGGTACTGGGTATTATCATTTCAAAGAAGACATGGATAACACTTGAACAATATCATTAAGATCATATAAGAATTGCCTAGAAATGCTACTTGTCAGAAAGTTCTTGTATTTAGAGTGAGAGATATTTAGATTTGTCATTCACTAGAGCAGCATAACCAGATACGTATACTGACTACTAAGGAAACCCTGTAACAGGAACTACTGTAATATACTTCTGGCTATCCTGTGGCACAAATCCTATTTGTTCTATTTTGCGTTTTGAAGACAGACATTCATTCATGCTTTCATTTTTGGATTTTTAAATGTACACGATTCCTTTGTCATGATGTAATGTGTTCCCTAATATTTTGAAGCGCCTTGAGCATTTAATTAGAATGGAGAATGGCCCTTTATAAAACTCATGTATTATTATCATTATTATTAATAGTCAGGGGTATTTCTTACTTCCCTTGACTCCCTATTTTTCCCCCTCTCTTTTGGTGTAAATTATATAAATAAAAGTATACTGTAGGTCTTGGGACCGATTCAATGTGGAATCAGTCCATGACTTCTGTTTGGAGTCAGAAGGGTGTTAACTCAAACACTCTTAAAGGTACTGTGTCCCTTTTGCAGCCAACCTCACATTCTGTAGAACTTTGCAGGAATTATGAATATGTCATGTATGTCTATCTGTGAAATTTAAACGTTAGCAGTGTCCTCATATTCAAATTATGCATGGAAACCAGTTTACTTGCTAGACTTCACTGTCAGACACTATTGAGTGACTGACTGGCTTTTTTTTTCTTTGGTAATAACATACATGAAAAGAGTTGTAAAGGGTACATGAGCATTTGTCTACATCAATAACCCACTTCTTGCGATGGCCAAGATTAAACTGATTGAATCTTTGCGCAGCATAAAACGTATGACCATTCGGTACAATTGTCTGAAAATCAAAACTATTACTTCTGGGCTCTATAGCCCTAAAGTCGATTTGACAACTAATAGTCATTATTTTCCCACTTGAAGACATTTTCAAACCCCACCTTTTTTAGGGAAGTTCTAAATTAGTATTATCTTTCAAATGCAGTTGGAATTTAACTTTTTCATTTTTTTGGCCTGCAAATGGGACATAGTACCTTTAAAGATAAACTCCAGTACTGGTAAAAAAAATAATAATAATTCTCACAGAATCAAACGAAACTTACACTTAATGTTCAAGATTACAAATAAATGACATGTGCCAAACAATTTTGGAAGAAAATGTATACTGGCTGAGTAATGAGCATAGAAAGACAAGGAAATCAAGGTAGTACTAGCCCCGACACCATGTGTGTTGTCCCATATATAGCTTTCTATGTGAGTGCTTGTTACTTTACCAAGACTCTGTCAAATTGATTATGATTTTGATGACTCCGGAACTTTGCAGTGCACACCAATACTTGCATGCTACATGATCAACTGTTTCTGATCCTTTCCACACCTTTTCTTTCACAATGCAATCGCATTACCAGTACTAAAGTTTATCTTTAAGACAAAGTGAATACCTTCTAGCCCTGAACAGACTATGTAATGAAGGTATGCAATCTAGTTTATGTCGTAATGCTATTCACATTGTTTTTTGCGATTCCCAGAATCCACTCGACTATCAGTACTAACTTCCCAGCAGTCCAAGCAACTCCAGGAAGGTCTGTCAAAGGTCACATCCGACGCAGACCCAGCAGTCCGAGAGAGGGCAGCAAACCTCAAGAAACTCATCAAGGAGAACTTTGTCTTTGAAGAGGAGGAGGAGGAGGAGGAGGAGGAGGATGATGATGAGGGAGAGAGTGGAGAAGAAGGAGGGGAGGATGATGGGATGACCGCTGAGTGAGAGTTGCTCAAGATTTCTTCTCGAGGATGGAAAGCGCTGTACCACTGACAAGAAAATGGATGATCAGCGGATGCAGAATGTGAGATGGGAGAACGTGAAGTGATGCAAAGTACCTCCAGATGATAGGCAAGTGTGGAAGTCTAGACAGGGGTTTGAACTTGAGTTCAACTTTCAGGTTAGACTTTTAAGTGGAGGCAGAGAGAATGCAAAGGAGGCAAAGAAGTTGCCAGGTACGGAAACTTCTGACATGAAAGATGCGATAGGAGGTAAAGGTTGATTAATCTTTACAAGAGATAGAAGGATTAGAGAGTGGATGGGGAAGGCAGAAGCAGAGGGAACAAAAGAGAAATGGCCGAGAGAAAAGATAGAGAAAGGCCCTTCACAAACGAGAGAGAGAGGGACAAAAATAGCTATGAGAAAGAAAACTATCGTCGGGCCAAATTGGGGTAGTATGTTGAGTGAAGTATATGATGTTGCCAATAATGGCATTATTTTAAGAACAAGCAAAACCTTAGTGGTCTCCTTAGCTATTTCAAATATTTGGTTTGGAATGTTCTTGTTATATTATTTATCTTATTCAAGTATTTACCATCTTGAAAGTCTGTATCAAAATATCTAATATTACTTCTAAGAGAAATCCAAATGGTGAAATGTTTATTTTAGTTTAAATGCCCCAAATCAGTAATAATAATAATAATATTGGATTCTTATATAGCGCACGTATCGACCTTGCAAGGTCCTCAAGGCGCTCCAACATTACCCGGCTATGCTAGGCTGCCGATTTCGACGCTCACAGCATTTTAAGGAATTCCTTCCTACTGGTACCCATTTAACACCTGGGTGGAGAGTGGCAAATGTAGATCAATGTCTTGCCAAAGGACATTAGTGCCATCAGTAGTTATTCATGATCACCACCAAAGCCAATTATACACATAGATTGGCCACCTTGGTCGCAGTTGGACCATTCTTTGTTGTGTGCTTATGTAACAGAGCACCTAGCACCTTATGGTGTCAACCTACAGCAAACTATGTTTAACATGTCTGTGATCTCTGATAAGCATCAAAGTCTTACAAAGATACCCTCTGATGAAAGAACGTCATTATTATAGGAGGGAAATTGAGCATGGAAGAGTAGGGCTTTTACTAAATGGTCGGGTAAGTGTATTGTTAGCGCCAGATTTTGCGTAAGATGTCTTCAGGTGTGTTTTTGGGGGGGCAAAACTTGAAAATGTGTCATCTCTGGGTAAATTTTCAAATATTATGGTTTTAGTTTAATATTCAGGTTGAGATTCGAAGCATGAAGTCGCCTTCAAACACGAAGGTAAACATTTGCGTTTTTTGTTTTTAACATGCAATGAATGGCAACTCACTGTGAACATGACGGACAAAGAAAGAGGACAAAATATACAGTTCCTCATTCTGTCCTCAACAATTGCTGTGGTAGACAAAGGAACATCCCTTCACTGCTATTATGTACAAATGTGTAGAACAGGTGTCACATGCATATTCACCTGTTCTACACATTTTTACATAATAGAAGGGATGTTCCTTTGTCTACCACAGCAATTGTTGAGGATAGAATGAGGAACTGTATATTTTGTCCGCTTTCTTTGTCCGTCATGTTCATAGTGACTGCCTGCATGGAAGAAATCAATAACAAAAAACTGCTGCAGTTCACCGCATCATAACTAGGCTTGAGAACGGAAAAGTAAAGGCAAGAGTTGTTGATTTATACCTCACATATAATTTTAGGAACAGAATAGACCCCAATTTTTGTGATGTAACCAAATTTAATGCATACATCTTTGTGTCCTATTAAGAAAACGAGTATCTAAATACTGTAGTCAGAATGGCTTGCCCTACAACAAGTAATTACATGATGACAATGGTCTAGTAAAATAAATTCAAAATTCATATTGGCCTAGATTCTAGGACAATTACCCCTAGGAAATATTTGGAATGGGCAATTTTGGTGTTAAATGAAGATGTGGGGGGGGGGGCACTGAGCCCTAATCTCCTGGGAGAGGCTGTTCTGATTAATTTGTCAAGGGCAGCCTCAAGCTCTCCCATGTTAAGAAGGACAGAGGCAGTGCTACTTGTGGCTCAGTACACCCCACATTTTCATGTACCCTCAAAAATGTGAAAATGTGGAGGGCACTCATTCTAGAATCAAGGCCTACATGAATTTGGTGTGAGGTGTAAATTGATAACTTTTAGACTTCAAACCAGTTGAGGAACAGAAACCCTGAAATGTAGGAAATTTACCTGGAGATGTTTTACAAGTTTTGCCCTGAAATAACCCACTCGAAGACACCATACACAACATTTGTCGCCAATTTCATGTACCTCCCGACTGCTTATTAGAAAATGAATGTAGTTTGCTGCAAGTTTGACATAATAGGATGGGGGATGTTAAGCACACAAAAAAGAATGCGATCACAGTACTGATAAGGAGTATATGTATATACGATATGTTGAATTTATTAAAAATCTCCTCCTCAAATCTAGTACGGTCTGTTAAATTCATGTTGCATTAACCTCCAATCAGTTCCATGGTATCCAACGTGCTATTTCAGGGCAAACTTGAGATATCTCCCTTTCAAGATAACTTCCCAATAGGGACTTATAGATTTGCGTGGACTGATACGTGTGACGTCCATTTAAGGCAATGCATTACAAGGACATTGATCGTAGCATAGACCTATTGTCTTCGTGCGAATCTAAAAGTCCCTAATGTCGGGGTCTCCGTTCCTCAAGTACAAATTTCAAGCATGAGAATGAAGACTAAAACTTGAAAAGTTGTTAATTTACATCTCACACAAAGTTCTAAAACAGTTATTGTTCTTCTGGCACTGAACAGGACGGACAAAATATACAGTTCCTTATTCTACCCTCAACAATTGCTGTGGTAGACCAAGGAACATCCCTTCACTGCTGTATGTAAACATGTGTACAACAGGTGAATATGCATGTGACACCTGTTCTACACATTTGTACACAATAGCAGTGAAGGATGTTCCTTTGTCTACCACAGCAATTGTTGAGGTTAGAATAAGGAACTGTATATTTTGTCCTCTTTCTTTGTCCATCATATTCACAGTGTGGGCTTCATACTTTCAAATTAATTCATGTAGGCCTAGATTATACCACAACTTCCCCCTAACAAATTAGCCTTGGGTATCCCTAGAACAGCCTCCCCAACAAGGGGCACTTGGAATTGTGAAGGGCAGAGGCAATGCCATGTTTCATTTATCCTCAAAAAGTGTTAAAATAGCCTTTTCTTCATAGAAGGTGTCCTTCTTAAATTGCGGACCAATGTCCCAAGGCTGATTATCAGGGGGTAGTTGTCGGAGAATTCAGAATTTATTTGAAAATGTGGAGCCTGTGAGAACAATAGATTTGAGAAACAAACAACCTACCAATTTTTAAACTTCATTCTCTTGTTCTTGTGCTTCAAAACTGTACTTGAGTAACTCATACCTTGAAATGGACATGTTTTCAATTTTTCCTCTGAAATAACACACCTGTAGACACCATACAAAAACAAAAATTATGTTTAATTTGGACAACACAAACTTACCTGACCGTTGGGTGCAAACAAAATAGATGCAATTCAAAATCTAGATGCAATTCAAAATCTAGATATTAAACCTGAAATAATGGAACTAAATTCTTCTAAAGCATTAAATCACAAAGGTGTATATTTGACGTTTCCTCTGAGCACTACATCAATTATTTTATATAACCCTTTGACTTTTTGTTAGTGCCTAATTCATGAAGATTATATTTCATGTATGTTATCCAATAAATATATTGAAATCATTTTCAATAAAATTTTACTGACATTGCATTTTATAGTCTGTGTCTTTTCTTTGTGTTCTTCCTATCGTGTAACTAATAATTACCATATTAAAAGAAGACAGGGATTAATTACATTCAGGAATAATATAGTCTTGGTCGTTATACCCTAAAATAAGTGCACAATTGTGTTAACATAACATTCTATAACATTGGAAAACTTTAAAGGTAAAGTTTCCTTCATAAAATGGGTTAAACCTTTAAAAATTTGCAGTCCACTTTTTATTACTGATATGTATAAATCGTTTTTTTTAATTCAACGCACATTATTAATGCAGAACTAAATCATTTCCATTTTTGAGCCATTATAAATATACTAACTACAAAATAGCAGGCTTCGCAATTGGGGCATGAAATTATCAATAATATCCAAGCAACAGCAAATTAATCAACATTTGTTTAATGATATATCTGGCAAGGACACAACATGATATATAAGGGTATGGGGTAACTAGAGCATGCAAAATGAATACTACAGTGCCGGAAAGAAAATTTAGGACACAATATAGATAGATTTCTTTCCTGAACCCCAGGGCCCATATTCATGAAAGCTTACCAAGCTAGTTGTTAACTTCAGTTCAATTTAATGAGATTAGAGACAATAATAGCCCTCTAAAGATGGACAATCGTACAGTCTAACGAATGTGAAATTTGTCGTAAACAAGAAACTATTGAGCATTTTATATGTCCTTGCAAGATATTTTTAAAACAGAAATTGAAATCGATTTGAAAATGTCATTGATTGGATATGAAATAAATTACAGATAAATATGCACAACTTGTTTTATACAAAGATTGAAATCTTATTTGAAATACAAAAAAAATATAAAATACTTAGATAATGAAGAAGTTAAGAAAATGATAGAAATGTTATAATGATCCTTTTAAGAAATTATGTTGATCTTGTATATTATTCATATATTTCGTTTTACTCGTTTTGTAAAAAGTCTATACGTATTTTGAAACGAAATAATAAAGTCCCTCTGAAGAGGTAAAGAAGAAAATATAAACTTTGCTAAGAATATGGGCCCTGGTTTCTAACTATTCATCACCTACTATAATTGTGACTTGCTATGGCAAAACCCAACAGTTAATGGTAAATATGAAAATTGAGTTCTCGGTTATCACTGGAAAGAGTAAGAAATAAATTTTAATATGGTACCTCATTCAAAGGGATTGATTGAAATTTGACGTACTTACTGCTATTTTTGTGACTTCAATAGTAATTTTGAGAGTTTAAAAGTTAAGCATTCGGTTCCATTTTCACACCTAACAACATTGATATGAATGGACATATATATCTCACCATGAATCTAAGTATCAGGTACAGATTCAACTTTTTTAAATTCTAGTAAAAAATTTGGTGAATGTTATGACGGGAAAGTCGAATGGACGTGTATTTTGTTAAAAGACAAAGTTGAGATTTGGGCCTTGTTTCACAAAACTTCTTATCGATAATAAATGCTGAAATTCAATGACAAATTTGCTCTTAGCCAATCAAATGCCAGGATTTCAGTAGTTTTATAACAGCTATCGTAATTTGTTATTGATACAAGTTTTATGAAACAGGGCCCTGGTCACGTGATTGCATCTGGTAAGAGACTGTCTGGAAGCGATAAGAAAAATAAGGTTGATATATTGAGAGGTTTTGGAAAGATATAATTTTTTAGGAACTACACAAACTTGTGGCATGAAAGTTTGGTCCAAAATTCCCTTTAAGCTATTTCTTGTCATATATAAAGGAGTATATTTGAAGAGTGCATCCTTTTCAGAGGACAGAGGACAATATTCTTCCACAGTAACATAAAATCATAAAAAGAATGAAATTGTATTTATTTTCCCAGACCCCAACGCTTCTTTAACTCAAAACCACGTAAGGTAGCTTTCTAGATATCTATCGATACCTCATCTGAGGTTATATGATAATTAAACAATAAACGCCTGAATTGTTTTATTATTTGATCATTTTTGTTCTAAAATTAAGTTCAGTGCATGTCAAAATTAAATTTGAATTTGAACTGCACCTGCAAAACAAACAAAAAAGGCCAAATGACAATAATTTGTAGAGTCTCGTCCCCTACTTTTCTTTTATCCGTCTGCCTCAATTTGTTTTATAATTTCATAACTTTTGTTCTAAAGTGCATGTACAAATTAAATTTGAATTTGCAGCACTGCCACTACTATATTGAAAATGACCCGATTTGTATGTACAGATCAGAAGAAAGATTAAATAACATGAAACCCCCTGCTCCTTAGTTTCTTAAACGCCATGTGAGAAACTAAGATTCATTTTCACTTGGCATTCATACTCAAGCATTAGCCCCCCCCCCCCCCCCCACCCCCACTTCCTCATATTACTTCGGGATGAGCGCATGCACATACACCCTCAGGATTCGGGAAATCAATCACACCATAATTCGATAATATTTGCAATTTTCTGTTTCCTGAAAATCCCCCGGCGCGGTGACATCGTTGGCGCCGTTCAGTTGACATACCCTTGTCCCTTCCAAGTAATTTAAAGACAAACAGCTTTCTCCCGTCGCTAGGCAACGGCTGACACATTGCACGAGCGATGTTGATTGGATGGTCTGTATCACGTGATTCTGGAGGCATCGTGGAGGCCAGGAGTCATCTCTCTTCATGTAAATGCTTCTCGTGCTTTTCGGCAATGAGGATTCTTGAAGAAGGAGTGAAAAAATAACTATGAAACTAACCAACTACATAATGATAGTGATGATAGGTGGACATTATTAGTTATTACTTTTGTAACGGCTTTACACACATCAATACATGCAGCATTAAACTGGTACAACAAATGGTAAGAGTGGTAACATAGATAGGCCTAGAAAGAGCGAATGTGAATTATACATCTACGTGCAAACTGGGCGATTCAATGATTTCTAATCTTACCAATGTCTTGCATGGAATCTGCATTTTATTAGGCTGAATCAATAACGTCACAGTGGTGAAGTGCCGGACAAATTACTTTCAATTAACAAAACAAATATGCCTGTCAATCAAAGTATCAATTTTTCAAAAATGAAGGCATAAGATTATATTTTAGGGACGATTTTTTTTTTCTTTACAGAGATTCTATTATTACATGCCATACATGATTTATTTTTAGTTGTGCCCCAAGGGAACAGACACTCCGGAGAGAAACAGACATTAATTAATAATTGTTGGTACACGACAAACAGGAGAGTTGTCCCTGACTACGTCACAATCCTCTTGCCAAATTGCCTAATTTGATATTTGCATAGATTTATTGATCTCAAAGTTTAAACATTGATAACTCTTTTTAATGATTCGATATATTTCAAAATTTCGACACTCTGTTTTTCTTGTTTCTCCGTTTTCATACAAATAAACGTAATACAAAGGTTGGATTGTCTAAGTTTTAGTACTGTAACATATTTACATGGAATTCGTCGCTCTTTGATATTCACGTAAAACACACAACTGCAAAGTGTATCGTTTATCATGAAATTCCTATCTCAAAGAAGTTGTTTCGCATACAATGCAATGTAGAAAAATACGGCTAATTATATTACTAAGAAAAGTAAATATTATAGAGGGACCGGCAGAAAGCGAGAGATAAAGACAGAGGGGGTAACTGGCATATGAAAGAGGAACGGTAGAAACGAGCGAGGGAAAGAATGAAAATAATTGAAAGCAAACACTTAGAGGGAATGGTTATTTTGAACTTCATCGGATATGAGCGTTTGCAATCAATCAATAAACTTTCATTAGTACCGTTTCTGTCAAATCGAATTCCTTTACGTGTAACATTTCTACCGTGCACACACACTAATTATTTATGCCTTTCACCTGCTCTTTTCAGTAGTACTTCTTTAAAACTCATCTTATCTGATTTTTAACGACCATCTGCTTGGGGAAGGGGAGTAGAGGGGAAGGGGAAGAGGGGGAAGAGAGGGAAGAGGGGGAAGGGGGAAGAGGGGGAAGAGGGGGAAGGGAGAAGAGGGGAAGGGCAAGAGGGGGAAGAGGGGGAAGGGGGAAGAGGGGGAAAGAGCGATTGGTCCCACGAACTGCCGACACAGAACCAAGAACTTCTTTTTCACTTGCCATCGATTTTGACACATAGAAGAAAATGCAATGTTTTGTTTTAAATTTGGGGATGAAATAACTGTGTAGTGTGGTAATATCTTTCCTTTATGACTTGTGATTGTGATATATTTTAGTCCTATACGTTGCAAAATTATGAACATTGAATTATGTTGCGGTTTTGTATAAACTATGTTATGTACGAAAAAGAATTGGAGTTTTGAGAAATAAAATCGATGAACACAATTATTTTTGTTTTTCGGTTACAAAACCACTGTTAAGCAGGGCTCCCACTTAGCCGAGTTGGAACCTCAAGTTGTGGCGAGCTGGCGCGATCTTATGGCAAGCCGTTTTATTATTAATTGATATCAAGAAATCAATTCTTGATATCAGAAATAATTTTACATTGTAAAGCAATGGTAATTCTGGATATCAAGAATTCGATTTCGTGATATCAGGAATTCGATTTCGAGATATCAAGAATTGAATTCTTAATATCAAGAAATATGTTTTAATGATAAAACTGCTTGCCATAAGATCGCGCCAGCTCGCCACAACTCGAGGCTCCAACTCGGCTAAGTGGGAGCCCTGCTTTAGCACCCTTGTCCGAAAGTACATTTTTTTTTGTGAACGAATACGAATTCATGCCCCAAAAAACAAAAATATTTTAAAAACGTAAAAAAAATGGGGAACCTCCTCGAGCATACCAACAGTGGCTGGAATTCTCTGGTCGGGTTGAGAGGGAGAGGATTGAGAGGGAGAGGGTTGAGAGGGAGAGGGGTGCTACAGAGTTCGAAACATTGTGACAGAAAAAAAAGTGAAGGTTTTGTGACGGTGGGATTGGAAATGCGGTGGAATGTGTGGGTGTGGGGTAGGTGCGTGTGTGTGTGCGTGTGTGTGCTCGTGTGTATAAGGAAAGTAGTGAAGTGTGTCAGGATTTAAAGGTTTTGTGAGGGTAATATGTGCAAGTCGTCACATGTTTTAGGATGCATTTCTTAATTTCTGGCCACAAATTGGGGCGAAAACTTCGATTGGGCTTATTTTATTTGTTTTCTCTTAATCTCTATACCACTAGAAGGATAGACGTGACGTTAATTGGTTAAAAATGGATATCAGGGCAAATTTCATGAAAATTGGACAATCAGACTAACGTTTGGACATTGTGAAGTTAAAGATGTCAAATTTTTGTATCGAGATCCTGAAATAATGCTCTGAATATTTAATTAGATTGTAACTTTTTGAAGAAAAAAAAACAAGGCTCTGAATATTTGATTAGATTGTAACTTCTTGAGAAAAAAAACAAGGCCACACAAGTAATTCAGAACACAATAGGGATATTCCAGCGTAACGGCCATGACAGTCAGAACTATTTAGAGTGGCTTCCAATATCGTTATTACCCTATATACCGCACACTACAGTGCACATTCTCCGCTCCGTGGGGAGAATTTCAGCTCGTCAACGTTTTTACGGGCGCGCACATGCTAATCAATTCACAATGACCTTCGCATCCTAGATAGATAGTCGTTGTGTTGAGAAAATGTCCATCAATATTGCTGTGCCGGGGCTCGAATCCACGACTTTGCTTTCCCAGATTGTGATAAAACCGCTAGACCACGACATAGTCTCTGTTTGATAGAATGTTGTGTCTTAGGCCAAATAAAAAAAAAACATGTTTAGCGTCCTGTTTTTTGGAAAAATAGGAAGGAGGAGGCCCCCTTTTTTTTCCTTCAAAATGGCCGCTCAAAATGGCCGCTCGGTACATTTTTCCTTTCAGTCGGGCTATTTTTCAAGATGGCCGCCGTCTTTTTTTTTTTTTTTTTTAAATCAGAAATAGATCCATATTAGCAGTGCTTTTCATGTTTTTTTTTCTTTAAAAAAAAAAAATTCAAAAAAAATTCAACAATTAAAAAAAAAAAAAATAGGAGGCGGCCCCCAAAAAGGAAGCGGGCGGAGACGCTAAACATGTATATTTTTTCCATGGCCTTAGTTGTTCTTTACTTACTCTCACAGATAGCCAAATTTTGTGCTTCACATGATTTATCATTCCAGATCCCAGTGCCGTACATTTCCATGCAGTGTTCACTGCCAGCGTTGTTAGGTTCATTAGGTTTCCAGTCTTGAAAGAAAAAACAAATTCAGTTTGTTTATTTCATTTCCAGAGACATACAAACGATTGATAGTATACAATTTTTTCTATACAGAATGATGATGATGATGATGGTAATTATGATGGTAGCAATTATGACAATACTAATAACGATAATGATAAACAAAAATTTATTTTAAAAAACAAACATCAATGCCATGCAGGGAGTTAATGATAACAAATCTGAATTTAAATAAAAAGCAAATTACCCCCCCCCCAACAACAAAAAAATGATAATAATAATAAGAAGAAGAATAATTTTATTAAAAAAAATAATACACGTATACAAATTATACATACATATTGCACAGAATCTTAGCTAAAAGTAATAACACTTTAGTAAGACGCTTTATAGTTTGTAAGCGAAAGGAATAATTATGTAATGCTGCTAAAGTATATCTCTCCCTTTCAGTACATGAGTAACTCTAGCGTAACGGACATGCGATTCAGAACATGTGTTAAAGCTATTTTAGACAGTTCTAAGCTTAAACATACTTATTTTTAATCAGGGATTCAGATACATCTGCCTTTCAGTGATACATAAAGCAAATTTCACAGTATTCCTCTAGTGGCTGATGTAAAAAGTATTCTTTTTTCAGTGACACAAAGTGAACGAGGCCATTTTTAACTCATTGTTAACATTTCGACAAGTCTGATTTGGGGGTTGAATGAATCTAGTTTAGGTATTAACATAAGCTTATAATCACATTTTAAATACAGATACATGGTTATCTATGTATCTATATTTAAAATGTGGTTATAAGCTTCTGCCCTTTGCCTGCTTTTTATAAACTTCACTAACCTTGATTTAGCATGTTCAAGGTGTCACAAAAAGCTCTTATTAAGAGTAATCTTTGATCCCTCCAACATAATTTGCTAAGAAATCAATTCTGAAGAAATAGTGCTTGTGGTGTGAAAAAATGAGTCCTTAAGATAAGATTTGATATATTCACTAAAAATGTTGCCACATTTCGCCCGAAAAATTAGTTATATTTTGAAGAAAATCATGAGTAAATGTCCCGCCCCCCCCCCCCCCCCCCCACTCAGTGTTATTTAGGGTACGCATATGCCTGTTCCCTCGTTTTGAAAGCCCCCCTATCTGAGGACTGCCAACATTTCCGAACCCCCCTCAATCATAAATTCGGAATAATTTCTCAGGAGTCCAAAGAGATGAGAGAAAAAAAGACCACCCCCTTTTTAAAGAAATCTCCGGGTGAAAATTAAATACACCCCTTTTCTTTTTTACAATTCTCGGGCCGGACTTTGTCGCACGAAAAGTACCCCTTTAACGGACATTTTGGTAACACGCATGAGGTCCGTCCGTTCTCGGAGTGGGGGGCCGGCCGGGGTAAATGTGCTTCGCTTCTACTGACATACCACGCGAAGTAACGTGCTTGTTGAGCTATGTTTGATCACATCAAATTTTCTGGAGTTATTGCCTATTTCTATGATTTTTGGCTAGTGAACCTTTTTCGTTGATTTGCCCACATGATTCACATGAAGTTTGAGACTGTGGTTCATCAAGACCATTTTTCATTAGCTAAAATTGATTAATCTTTTGAAGACGCATGTATGTGAAGTACGTGTGCCTATAACTGCTAAAAGACACATCTCACTCCCCGTGCATACGTTGTCTGCTCAAGGCCGAAAGGGCATTAACTCTGTTTTAAAGGTAAAGACCAGTTATGGTCATGCGATTGCATTGTGAAAGAAACGTTGTGGAATCGATCAGAAAAGGTTGATCATCTAGCATATAGCATCTGCAAGGTTCTGGAATCATCAAAATGATAAGAAATTTGGCCCATTCTTCGTAAAGTTACAAGCACTATACACAGAAAGATGTATATGGGACTACCCTATATCTCTCACAGACCATGAGAGAAACAAATTTACTAAATATATGAATTTGTAGGCGGTTTCCCGGCAATTTTTTTATCATCATGTATTAGTCAAAACATATTCTTTCACATGATTGGTAATGAGAGCTTCCATTTCATTTTTTGAAATTGGGGCGTTTCCAATACTGGTCTTTACCTTTCAGACCTTCTGGCTCTAAACAGATATTCAAATGCATAACATGTCATCATAAATTGAGGCTTTCCAATAAATCATTACTTGATCAGTTGTATTCTTCACTCGAGTTTAAACGACCATTTTGCTTAGATCGACTTTTCTATAGTTTAGAAAACCCTGCATAAAACACTTGCCTCCTCAGTTGTGCTCTTTACCATCTGTTATTTTTGTAACAAATTAAAGTCCACAATGTAACACGGTCGCTAATGTCTTGCAAGAAATGAACATAAGTTTAGGTCCAAACATTTCTATGCCGTCTGATATACCCATGGGCGTAGATCTGTAATTGATACCTATTATTCAGGGGGGGGGTGATCTATTCATTCATCACCCCCTGAACAATAGGTGTTGCGTAAGGATTGACGCCCAAGGATATGCCGTTTCAAGATAATAATAATACTCAGTTTTTATATAGCGCGTATTACAATCACTAAGCGCTTCCAAACTTGGAGATTATTACCCCGGCTTTAGATGTGCTGCCATTACGGCGCTCTAGCATTTCAAGGAATTAAATCCTGCCAGGTACCCATTTACATCACCTGGGTCGAGAGTGGCAAGATGTAATGCTTGTGATCTTCAGCAAGACTGAGTCCTATTTCTTCTCCTTTATAGATCGCTCAAAAACTTCACAGAAAGAATCAATTCTAATTTTGTACCACATATCCCTTTGTTGCAAATTACTTCCAGATACCTGTAGTTTTCTGCACAATGTAGTTCTGTGGCTAATACTCTACTTTTTATATTTTTACTTTAATAATACACTAAAGAAATTGGTTGTAGAATTCATTATACCTGCATAATACATAGCTGGCAAGGTGTAACTTTCTTCTTTGTGGTGTTTTCAATTTCTTAACTATCCTGCATACATCTGACTCTCACAAGATGTAAGTGCGATATGACAATCTTTGCCCATGAACTCATACTCCACCAAAAATGTCTTTCAATCACTCCAAATAATTTAAAGAACTCTGGTTATGTGCCTATTACTGCCTAGATTGATAGTCAAGCAAACATATTCCCATTTCAGTCTTAGAAAAGTACGTGTTTAATCAACTAACCGGGTTTACAATGAAAAGAGATCAATCATGTTGTGACATCGGTGTGCTGTTCGGCTTCATCTAATAATCGGTTGCTAGTCTACCTTGCTATTTTTAATCAATACACGACCGATGAACATGAAAGATTTATGGGGCTGAATAAAATGGTAATGTATAATGTTCTAACACGCAGTCATGAAAGTGCGTGTGCGACCGTTATTCATTACAACATTGTTCATGCATGGAAGTTTTAGAATCATATTTAAAAAAGGGGATTTGACTCGGCCTTGCTAAAAGTAGCATGCGCTGTACACAGAAATGTGTATATGCGAACGAAATAAACATTTGTCATGAAATTTGGTCCAAACATGTTCATGTGTTTCTTGGCATATTTTGAATATGAGGAAATTTTAATGACTTAAATTTCATGAGAATTTTTTCTATAATATTCTTCCACACTAGCGTAAAAAAGTAACATTAAAGCTCACAAATCAATTTCCTATTTTCTCGCCTCGGAACCCAATCTTCTCTTCATGAAAGCCGTATTGCTTACAGTAACAACGATTATGCTTTCTTAGCAGTCAGGTAAAATAACCATCACTATTTATCCCTCTTGGCTATAGAAATACAGGCAATTACCTTAATTTTCTGTATCTGATTCAGCGCTTCATCATTTCATTAAATCTACATCTACCTTCTAGATGAGTTTAAGTTGTTGTCGGGATTGATTTCAATGTCCCCATTTCATGGAACATGCATTTCGTGCCCTGAAGTTTATTAGAGCACTTGTCGATCAACCCGATTTTACTTCAAAAGGGTGTTTGAAATTTTACATTTGGATTCTTTCAACTCATGCAGATACACCACTTCCGAATACAAAGGGAAACAGTAGTTTACTGGCGACCATTCACACAATGTCAATTTAGTGCTAAATTGGATCACGATGCAAATATTCATTTTTTTTTCTTCGGGGGGGGGGGGGGGACCATTCACACACAGAAAGGAGAATTCTCGCTCGACTTTAAGAACGGCCGAACTGCGCATGTGTAAATCTTGACCGGTACTGCGTATTTGATCGCGATGCGAATCGCGAAGATAAGTGAAATTATTCTGTCCACACACGCACAAAAAAAAAATTGGATCGCGATGCAAAAATCAACTTTTAAATCTCTCTGTTTTTCTTCTGTAGGTATGAACGCCCCTATTGGCATTGAATTCATATTTGTCCCCTTTTCAACGCGTCTAGTCTGCTTCATAATTCTTTGTGGTTGCCTGGCTATGTGTAAGCAATTGGCAAACATTCATCACTGTTTCTAATCAACTGCCCTTATTTCACTTACCAGCCTGTTTTTAAAGAATCTATTCATCCCAAAGAGGTTCTGAAAACATTTCCTATTGGTCATGTGATTATACTGTGAAAGAAACTATCTGGATTAAACTGGAAAATGTCGATTATAATTATGAAGCACATAATTTGATGCACAAGCATACTGAGCGGTTTCGAAATGATTAAAAATGAGAACAAATTCAATCTTGGTAAAAAAAATTACTTGCACTTCTCAAAGAAATGGTTGAGCTAGACACAATTCTATTTCTCATATTTGGGATATGAGGGCATTTCTAAAGCAAACCCTTTTTAAGGAGACACTTGTATTATTTTGTTTGTTTCTTTTTAGAAACTGACACAGGTAGAATGAGAAAGCTTGCAAATTATGGTCGTCTTTACCAGACCCTATTTTCTCTTTAAGCACCGCGACAGCAATGCTGTTAAAGCCACAGTGGTATCCTCGACAAACCCCACTTGATGCGCCCTGTGCTGGAATCAATCCACCTCGATGCGAATTTATCAGGCCAAAGGATAATAATGTATAGTTTCTCGTCACCTCCTCTTTCCTCTTTTTTCGGCCAGCCTAGACATATTATATTGTCATTTATATTTTTGTCCTGAAATTGATAAATAATAAAATATGCGTTGAAATTGACCGAATAAGTTTTAAATGTAAAGAACCCCCATATAATAATAATAATAATAATAATAATAATAATAATAATAATAATAATAATAATAATAATAATAATAATAATAATAATAATAACAATAATAATAACAATAATAATAATAATAATAATAATTATTATTATTATTATTATTAAAAATATATATATTTACAAAATAAATAAATGAATAAAAAACATGGAACCTTCTCCTTATTTTCAAAAAACCCGGACGAGAAACCAGAAATCAATTTCATATAGCCTTAGGTTTCGCAATTTAGCTTTCGGTGCGACAACGTGGGTTATTCATAATCACCTGCCAAATTAAACTAATTGAATGAAATCCTCGCACTGATCTCCTTGACGTCACAATCGGACTTATTGATTTATTGATTTGACTAGCTCCGAAACAGCCATCTAATTAAATAGTCCATTCTATGTACTACATGCTACTAATGTTTTCATAAGTTGATATTTGCGGGGAGTCAGATGTTTACGTGGGTAAAATTTCTTAAATGCCAATATACAGTGTGTCCCTAATAGGAACCAAGGTTTTATCAGCCTAATTATTACTCAATGAACATCATTGCAAAGCTCATTGTCACTTCTTCCTTATTAGACCATGCTCAATAGAGAGCATAAAGTGGCACTGTCGCAAACCCAGTTATCCTAGAATCGTAAGTGCATGGCTGCTTTTCGGTTCATAATTGTTTTCACAGACCAAAATTAAATGATTCTGATTTGCTGACAGACGAAATTAAAGAAATAAAGAAAGAAAATTAAAATTGTATAACCTCAAAATGGGAGGGGAGTGTTTTTTTTTTAAAGTGCCGGGGTTGAACAGATTTGGTCTGGATGCTCAGCTCTGGAATTAAAAACTTCGGGATGGGGGGGGGGGGGGGGGGGGGTTGAGTTGGGCTTCTGTTGCAAATTCAAATTCAAATTCAAATTCAAATTCAAATTCAAATTCAAATTCAAATTCAAATTCAAATTCAAATTCAAACTCAAATTCATATTCAAATTCAAATTCAAACTTTATTGATTTCAATCCAACCAGATAGGATCATTCTCAATTTGTTATACATGGGATAACAAATTCCAAAGTTATAGTGTAACATAGATAATTGAGTGTAAGAGTAAAGATAACAATAACCAGGAATGACACAAATTAAAGGGATAGTTGAGTTCTGTTTTCAGACCGCAAATGCCTTCAAAGTGCATGGTTATTGCTCTTATTCTTATCTATGACATTTCTAGTACCCTTTTAGAACCTAAAATTGCTATGAAGGTCATTTTAGACCCCAAAATGTGTGAAATTTAGCCAATACGATCATACCAATTCAGCTCCACTTTAAAAAAAAAACCTGGTGACCTTCAATCAATTATTTAATTAAAAATAACAATACATGGGCCGGCTGGTTGTGCGTAATATAAGCAACACAAAAATGCCAAAAAAAACAAAACAACATCGGCATTTGCTGAAATACAACGTAAAAGGCGTTATTTCGTTTTTTTCAACGGTTTTTTCAAATTTTTCAAAATATCGAATATTTTGTGGTGGTACGCAAGTATTAAAAATCGTTATATTTTCAGCCGTCTCTGAACCGATTTTAATCAAACAAAGATGATTTTGTCATTTAAATATTATGTTCTTTCAAATTTGACACTCAGTTTTTCATTATCTCACAAAAAAATATTTTGTGTAGCGCCCTCTGCAACAGAACTCAACTATCCCTTTAACATACTACTGCATGTCCCACATTGCATGCAATGGAGCGTTTTATGCTTCCCGGTGGGGCGGAGGGAGGGGGGGGGGATAAGACCCGGGAAGCGCAAAATTCAATCGAACTTAGCCACTGAAACAGGGAAGATCAAATTTTCTACCGACGCACTTTAAAAAAATTACTTTTTGCGAGCGAGCGCAGAGGCCAAGAAAAGGAAAAAAATAAGAAAATTTGTATTCTGTTGTTTGAACACTTTTGACCACAGTAGCTAATTTAATCCCCTCCGTACTTTCAAGGGGTTAAGAAGCTTAAAATTGTTAAGTTAAGATACTTGCTGGGAATTTTCAAAATTTGAAGGGGAGAGAGATAACGGCTATAGACATCCCTCGATCATTCCTAATTAAATAATCACCGACCCTTGAACTTGGCTCGAAGACGCACGAATTCACACAGCCTGCGCCTGTGTATTGATTATTCATTAACAATCAAAAGACCAATTAATACTGCAATGGTTTACAGGTTGTTGTATTGAGTGAGAGCGGGAAGCGACCGAACAAGAAGATTTTGATTTTTGGAATACTGAAACTATCCATTCTAGAGCAAGGCCTATAGCCAAATTATCGTACAAAATGTGGTATATGTTGATCTACAAAAAATGTTGCTACTGCGTCGGAGAAAATTGTATTCATTAACTTAATTGTAGCTTACTTGTATATGTATATGACAGTTCATGATCATCCGGGCCGCAAACCCAGTCGTTCAGTGACCTCCCAATGTTAGTACAGTCCAGCCACGCCTTATCCTCGGATGTAAACGTGACGCCATCCACCAGTTTCACCATGAAGTCGTTTTCGTCCGCTGTGGTGATTTCGATGACCCTTGCACCGAGGCCTTGACATACGTCCCGAGCCCCCTGCCACGTGTACAGGCTCTGCATCACGAAGTAGCATCTCGAGGAGAAGGATGTCCAGCCGACGGGGCAAGCTACATCTTAATAATCATGATAATAGTAAGGATAATAGCAATAATAATAATATCAATAACAATAGTAATGATGGTATTGATAATAATAATAATAAAAGTGTAAAAATGTAAAATTTCTCGGTGTTACAATTAATAAGTCATTGAATGGGAATATGCATATATTAGACATTTCTAAGAAACTTTCAAAATATGTTGGTATCCTTTCTAAACTAAATTTTATATTGCATAGTAATGTTTTATATATTCAAAACAATTTGAAAATACTTGTAAATCACATCTGAAAATATAATAGGTTTTACAGAAAAAATCTCTAAGAATTATGACAAATTCACAAATGCAAAGTCCAAGTATACCACTCTTTAAACAGATGCAATTCGTGCCTTTATACGATTTGACTACATTCAATACTCTATTCTAATTTGTATGTACTCCGTAAGACATAACATTTTTCATGTGAAAATATAATAACATGTTTATTCAAAATTCCATATGCCACTCGTCAAAAAGACCATTTCATCAACCCAAAGTAAAACTTACTTATTCCCTTAATTCATCAAATGATGCAGGCGTGAATTACTCGAATTTATTAACCATATATATATATATATATAAACACATGTAAAAGCAAAACATACAATAAAATTAAGTTCAACTTTATCCTGTTTTAAAAAGCTTTGTCGAAAATTCCTATTTGAAAGTTTGTAACGACAATATTTATGTAGGTATGTGTGTATGTAGTATGTGTGCATGTTTGGGTATGGTGACTGAATTACATTTAATATAATTTGCTTTTTGTGGGGGTGGGGGCGGGCCTATTTATAAGCAATTTGCTTCTATGTGGTCCTGATTACATATTTGCTTTGTATGTTGTATGTATTCTATTTCTATTGTATGTTTTGCTTTTACATGTATATATATATATATATATATGGTTAATAAATTCGATTCAATTAAAAAAAAGTACTAATAATATTTTATTGACCAGAGGATGCCTCATCAGTATCAATGCTATTATCCCCGAAGGCCCTGCGAATATTACCCCAACAATTGCAAAGTATCAACCTGCCCCTGGATGGAGAGTGGCGAATTTATGCAAAGGGACGTTAGTACAGGACTGGGATTCGAACCCTCAACGCATGGATTGTGAGTCAAGTAAATGAACTATGAACTACTTTACCACGATACCTCCACACATATTCAATATTCAATGATCTATTAGTGTTTAATGCTAAATTAGATCGAATTTTTTTTTACAAGAAATCAACTCCAAGTCAATTTCAATACCCTATTGCATTGTCAGGAGGAAGGCGTAATACAGATAAAGGTAAAAGGGACAACAAGTATGAACCTCAAAGAAACTTGGTTACATTGTTCAGATGAGAGAAAATGGTGCTAAGGAAGTGACTTCAATGCTAGATGTACAATTAATGATAATCTGAACGTTTGAGTGAAAACAGACCATTATTAATGATAACATGTTTGGGAAAAACTGATCTGATCGCTTCCTTAATTCTCCCAACTATATTATTATGATTGAATCAAATTTTAGGTGAATGTCAATCATCACAAAGCAACGAATTTGCTCTTTATACGAATTCCCAACATTTAAGTGTTGAAAGATTTCTTAAAGTCTTTTTTATGTATTATTTTCATGGGAAAACGGTTGGAAATTTTGTTGGCAAAGTTACATGCCACTTTCTCAACAGATGATGTCACAAGGGGAATGAGACCTGGAGGTTTTTGGGGTGGAGCTTAGCAAGTTTGAAAAACAAATATTTCAAAAAATATTTAGAAATCTATGAAACAAATTCAGAAGCTTACATATCAAAATATGAGATGTATGCAGGACTGCACACCCAGAGGAATACACTTGTATTTCGATGTCATGGGCCCTTTAAGGATTATTATACAGGGTGAGCCGAAAAAACCCGGACTAGACTGCTTCCGATATCATAAGGCCTAAAAAACAGAGCTGTTGTATTGCCCTTTAGGTGCCAAAACATGAGTCGGTTGGTCGGAAATTAAAAAAAAAAAATTAACTCCCTCTTTGGGCCGATATTTCTCAGTTTTGAATGCTTTAATACATTTTTCTAAAAAACGGTAAAAAAAAAAACTTTTTTAAAAAGCCGACCGTAGATTTCAAGATTTTTGGGTCGGTCGTAAAGGGCAGTACAACATTTTTTTTTCGTAGGCCAAATGTAGGGTCAAATTCACTGGTACCAGCGGAAGGAGAATCTTTTCACATGAAAAACTAAACCAAGATTTACACAATTTTGTGAGGTTTTTGTTTGTTTTAGGTAGCATATTTTCACGGTACTAGGCAGGAGTTCAAATCGGTCCAGTCCCAATAAAACTGCGTTTTAAATAATTCGCATAACTTTTCATGTCCGTGTTTAAAGAGTCATTCAAAAAACGCCTGATAAAAAAATGAAGAAAAACATTTATACGGAATGTTACGCAATTTAGGCAAATTGTGTATCATTGTTGTTCTAAAAAGATTTCTCGTGTACTCGGCGGTATCAGTCAATAACCTCGCATTATTGAAAGTTTGCAATGTTTTTACGGTGAAGAAGATTTCATAGTTAACTAAATTTAACTAGGCCTCTCTGTTGCCGTGCTGCTGTAACTGTAACGTGCCGATCAAGGGCGGATCCAGGAGGGGGCACAATATTCGTAAAATATATTGACAAGCAGATACAAAAACAGTTCATCATGTTTTGGGGGTGCTGTTTTACTTCTCCCAAAAAGGTGGTCATCACCTCATAAAGGCGACCCATTCTTTGATACTTAGATTTCTTTATTTAGAAATTTAAAAAAAAAAAGGGGGGGGGGGGGGCTAAATCCAAACCGGGTCTTCGGATACTCCTACTTCTAAAATCACCTATTATCATATCAAGAAGATGAATCCGGGATTCATCGCGTTTTTGTTACTGTTTTTTGTGACTATATATATATATATATTAACGTTCTGTTGCTTAAAATTTGATCCGATGCCAGAAATAGACTAGTTCATAATTTTTCATTATTCCCATATTTACCTCCCACTTTCACGTAAAAAATAGAGGCTCCGTTATCCATTTGTAAACGAAAAGAAACGACATAAAAGAAATTGGTCTTACCCCTCATTAAAGTGAAAAGTAAATCATTTAAAGAAATATTCAAGCTGTTAGAAATGGCGGAGGAAGAGAAAATCACATTCTTTTAAACAATCGCAAAGATCGCAACGCCTCGTGCACCGTCTAATGAAATGCGCTAACTTTACAATGACATATTATGCAGTCCGAACCTGATTTCTACGAAGATTACAAAAGGGTATTGGAATTGCAGTTGAGTTAATTTCTCGAAAGTCTATGCAATCGTCTGGATATGGCAGAATTTGACTTACCCGATTCCGTCGACAAACAACTACGACCGAGAAAAAGAATGCTAAATGCAATTAATCCTTCTAAAATGTGAATTGGAAACATGATGGCCAAATTGGCTCCGTCACAGGATAAGTTCTGGTATGTGTCCACACTTTTGTGACCATGCTTTCTGCCGCGATCTTCGGTATATTTTTGAGGTTGATTTTACACCAACCGATCGATCGCCTGCAAATAGGCGCGCGCACTTTTTGTTTTACCAATCATTCCGTAAGTATACCAATGCTCTTGGGAAAACGATGGAAAGCTAATTTAATTTCGTGTTATTACCACAGGTTAGAGAAACTGTCATGGAAACCCTGGAATACTAATATTTGTACTAATTACTCAAATAACTCGATAATTTCAGCAGACATTAAAGCGGGACTCCACTAGTATCTACTTGCCTCCTCTATATAGCCAATGATAATAATCATTGCTATCATCATAATAATCATTGCTATCATCATAATAATCATTGCTATCATCATAATAATCATTGTTATCATCATAATAATCATTGTTATCATCATAATAATCATTGTTATCATCATAATCATCAATATTATTTTCATTATCACCATCATCATCATCATTATTATTATCACTTTCATTATTATTATTATCAATATTATTATGAAAATGATTATAGATTTTCGGAGAAGTCCACAAGCAAGACCACCGCTTACTATTCAGGGGTCGGCTGTGGAAAGAGTTGACAGTTATAAGTACTTGGGAACAACGGTATCTGATTCACTCGACTGGTCATCAAATGTTACCTTGCTTAGAAAAAAGTGCAATCAGAGAATGTACTTCTTGAAAATGATGAGAAAGATGCATGTAGACAAAACAATTCTGACTCTATTCTACAGATCATTGATAGAGAGTGTAGCTACATACAACATAATATGCTATTTTGGGAATGCAACTCAAAAAGATAAGAAGAAGTTAGACAGTACGAGGAGAGTAGCACAACAGATAATTGGCAGTAGCCTACACGCAGTATCTACACTGTATGAAGAAAGAGTAGTTGCTAAAGTCAAACGAATCATGAACGACCCCACCCACCCGCTTCACACTAATTACAATTATAATAGGTCAGGCTTTCGTTTGTGTGTGCCCAGGTCTGCACGAGTGAGAACTCGGCAATCATTCATAGCAAACTCCATCCATATGTACAACGGAATGTCTCAAAGACCCAGTGTTGTACTTTAATATCATATTTAATCTAATTAATAATTCCCAAATTGGTTTACGACGAAAATACATGTATGGGTAGATTGGATACCAAACCTCCTCAGAATATCAGTATATTTATATTTACCTCACCTGTTAAATCGTTTGATCACCTGACACCTCCTCTTGCTCTGCTTCATTTACTATGTTAACTATTGTTCTGAATTAGTGTTTATAAAACAACATTCGATCCTCTGTTAATCTGTGCTTAATATGTTAAACCTTGTGTATTCACTGTTAATGTCTACATTTTTGTAAATACATTAGTAATTGTTAATCTGTATATGTTACACCAGTGAAAATCAAATATCCAGAAATGGACAATAAATACTAAATTGAATTGAAATTGAATTGAATTGAATTGAAGGTCGCCAATGCGCGTCACGCAATGAAGCAATGGCAGTCAGATCTACTATGATAATTACACCAGATGACAACGGAAAGATAATAGTACTGGATGTAAGTTAGGTTACGGATAGGGTGCTCAGACAATGTGGAAAATGTAATTCAGCTGAGTACCAAATCATCCATGATAATTACAAATTTACAACTAATATGCAGGTAGATTCCGTGGAATTAGTCCCGCATGACATAAGTCCGATTGATCTACCAGTCTGACGCCTACGTAGATGGCGTCGGGTAGATCTCGTATACAATCTTCATGATTGCAGTGCTTTCTGCTATCACTACTATTAATTAGTCATAGTCATATCAACAGATTTTTCATTCATGGATGAATAATGAAAATGCTGTAAATCTATTTATTAAAAAGGTTAAGTACTAATAACAAAAAATGATTAAAATGGATAAGCTGTTGAACAATATCTACCTTATTTAAAACTGGTATTCGCCACACCAGCAACACGAAGTGGTCAAGATGTTCGGGACAGGGTGTTCGGGACAACGGATCATGTCTTCGGGATTTAATTGGCGAGGCCCGATGCTCTGAAGTTCTGCAAGTTCTACAAGAAGGACACCCCCTCCCCCCCCCCCCCCCCCTGCGTACGCGCCTGGATTCAGGGGAACAGGGGCACGTGGTCCTCCCCGCCCCAAAAAGAGGAAGGAAAAAGAGGAAGAAGGGGACTGATGACTTTTTGGTTTGTTTTGTTTGCTACAAAATTTCCTGACCCCCTCCCGATCTGTCACTGCGTGTGCGCGCTCTCTCTCTCTCTCTCTCTCTCTCTCTCTCGCTCTATCTCCCCCATTTTTTCTCTCTCTCTGTCTCTCTAAACACACACCCACCCACCCTCATGTATTTACAAACGCATAAGTAACAGATGCACACACTAGCTGTCAAGAATACACAGTAGACACACACAATGAGTATGAATTATCTTATCAGGATTAATCAAATTATCTTAATTAAAAGTGGTTGCCATAACCTTGAAATTTCCCCCAAACCCATGGATAAGAAGTTTTTAAAGGTTTGTCACCGAAACGGCAGCCATATTTTGAATGTTCATGGTCAAGGTAAGCACTTTTATTTTTTAAAGTTGTATAGCTGAATTTGCCAGATCAGAAAACATATTATTAGACACTAAAATCATTAGAATGGGACGTGTTGGTGAATTTGACCACCAGTCTCAAGTGCATTAACCTTTTTGACCATAGCGCCCTCATTTTAGGTCGGAGGTATAACAAACTATACATTTTTGGAATCCTCATGATCAGAAGAGTAATTTGATATGCATATCGACACGATTTGAATGCATTTGAATTTCGACCCCTGTTTGACCTTTGTTGGCCCCTCACGAAAATGCTCGGGATTTTCAAGGGGGCAGCCCAAGTCAAAATTGTTCGGTATTCATCAGGGAACACAAAAATACTTTCAAACCTTTGTTTCCAGAGATTAGTCACGGATCCTACACGCTGGTCTCCTACTACAGGAACCAATAACCCATTCACAGTGGTTTTGAAATTTGTAGCGGCGTTGTAGCGGAGCGGCGACACCGCCATAACACCGCTACAAATGCATTCACAGTAGAAAAGTTATCCCGCTGCAGCAGCGGGATAAATATCATGTACCCATTCACGCTGCAGCGGGTGATTTTTATTACCTCCGTAACAAACACGTGTATGCATGGCTCATGACCCGCGAGTGACCCCGATATGACCGGAAATACTTCAGCGCGGGGTTGCTTTTTGTATCCTCGATCATATTACTTTTTAAAAAACTAGCATTTTTATTGCTTCCAGTCAGAATATTTTAATTTTTTGAAGTGTGAAATATTTTTATTTGGATAATTATAATATCTACATAATAATAAAATCAATTTGAATCCACTGGTTACTTTATTTCTATTTCACTTTATGTTCCCCATTGCTGGAGAAAAGAGGTCAGTGATAGGTAAGTAAACAAATCACACGTGTTTGTAGCGGTGTTATAGCGGAGAGCCTTCACACTGAGTAAACACCGCGACAGCAGCGGGACTGTCCCGCTGCTGTAGCTAGGCGTGCCTAGCGATAGTTTGTGTCGGCGTTATCGCTAGGCGGTGTTATCCCGCGATAGTTTATAACGGGTCCGAGCCTTCACACTGAAGACAACACCGCGACAGCAGCGGGACAGTCCCGCTGCTGTCGCGGTGTTTGAGGCCACTGTGAATGGGGTATTTGAATAATAACTGCCAAAGTCCTGGATGTGCTTCATGAATACCTTTTGTTTGCCCTCTTGAAAAGAATACTTCCACCTGCGTATCTTAGAATGTACCGTTGGTGCATAAATGAATAATGTTACATAACTTTCATGAGCGAATATCCAGTATTCATCTCTGTGGGTTTTTACCTTTTTGGTACAAATGACCTTTATCTGCTCATGCACAGATTGTATCTGTAAACTCCCTTATTGTTAGGGCTCACAAGGCATCAAGCTTCGCTTACCTTGGCGTCCTGACCAGTTCTGTTTGTAAGTTTATATTTCTCCATAGGCCTATATTACTGATTTTCTGTGTGTATTCAGAACTGAAAAGTAAATGAAATGAAATCAGTATTCTCATTATTATTATTATTATTATTGATATTATCATCACTATCATCATCATCATCATCATCATCATCATCATTATTTTCATTTTTCTAAACATCCTTAATTATTGTATGAATAGCATGCCTACAGGCCTCTTCTTTATCAAATCTCAACTCTGCTGCACAATAATGATGATAAGGACACGCTAAATTATTATTATGTAGCTGACATGTGGTTGGGATCAAAGCACATTGCACAAAAATTGTAAGCAAACTTTGTACAAAAATAATTAGCATTCATGTTATCTACTCTGTTGATATTTTGTGGTTCTTAATTGTATTTTATCCGAACATTCATGATATTGGTTCTGGCGTTACGTGTTAGTTTTCTCTCACTTGCTATTAGATTCTTTCTCTATTTGTTTTTGTTCATTATGTTCCTTTTCCGATATGATAGTATATTTTCTGTAATGAGCTGTTCGGTTTTCTGTTCATGCATCTTTTAACTGTTCATCTTACTCTTACTCCATTGAACGAAGCATGCAATGTCTTTTATTTAAATTCTATCGAATAGCTCCGGGTACTGTAAAAAAAAAAATCATCTTACCTGATGTAATTCAGTATAAGAGTATGAAATCCATTGGTCTATATTAGATATAATATATCTCTCAACTCAATATTTGTAACCTAAGCTAGCTTAACAAAGCATGTAAATTTGCTACTTTTTAATGGCCTACATAATGAGCTATATAAACTTATAATGATTCAATCCAATTCAATCAAGGTTTATGAAAGACATGAATGGCAGTCATAGACAATCGGATAGTTACATGTAGACATGTTCTTTCTATCTCCAAATTGATTTGGATCAATTTTTGCTGGCATATCTTCCCACAGCCATTTCGATGCTGATAACGACGATGATGGTATCGGTAATAATAGATCCAAAATAGATTTCATACAGTTTAGAAGCGAACAAAACAAACTCCAAGATCTACCAGTAAAATAATGTTTACAAATTTTTCAATTCTAATACCCAAATATTAATTAACCACTTGACTGCTAATGGCTTAAAACACGCCTGTGCTACAGCATTTTTGTACTGTACAAAAACTTAACCAAAAATGTACTCTGTACACAAAAAAGTCGGTCTTTTCTAGAAAAGCGCCATCTACTGTTCGAGACCTGTATTACATCATCGCAGTGCTAATTACACAGTAGGGGGTAGGCCTTATGAAGTGCTACGGTCTTGAACATGCAATGCACTAAGCACGTACATATAAGTGGTGCGCACAGACATACAAGAGCGAGAACATAATATACATGTACGTGGTGAGCAGTCAAGTGGTTAAATAGATATAGCAGTCAGTAATTACATTTAGGTGTTCCAATAACCTTCGGTGAAAAATTGTTTGATGCCTACTGAACATTAATAATGCAATAATTGTTGTTCTGTGAATGTACAATTTAGTTGTTAACATCTGTTATTACAATCTGTTATACTAAACCTTTATATTCATGGACAAAGAGCAATTGATATTACCTTGGAATTCTATGAATTTCAAAGGGCATGAGATTTATAGGATGGTGGGTAGGAAAATGCGTGTTATAGCAGTTGTATAGAATATGCCAAGGTAGTTTAACTATGTTAATTCTGTGATGCATAACCCTATGTATTATCAGCGTCTGTGATATGGTGTAATATTGGATCCCTAAAAAAGTGGTGCTTCAAAATGATCAAGAAGTGCCTCAAAAAAGTAAAAAATCTTTGAGTGACCGGTTTTTACCATACTCGTCTTCCCCCATAGACTGTAGTGTTATGAAAACCGTTTAGCAAACGGTTTTCAAAATGTGTAATTCCAATCATAAATATCTTGATAATCAGACAGGCGATCGGCTTGTAAAAGTCATGGGGTTCCTGACTGACCTAAAGGTTTATAATTATCATTGCAGCATGATATCTAAATCCATAATTTGTTTAAGAATCTGAGACAAAGTTACCTGATCCCTTTAAAGGGGCAAACGTTTGTGTGGAAAGGACCTTACTATAGCTGTGAAAACGAGCACGATTATGTTTCTAAAAGGGGCACAGTTCGTTCATATAATATTTGGGCATCGTACCCCCTGCCCCCTCGGCTACAACCATTTATTGTGGTTTTTAGATGGGTACCTGTTACTACAAAAAGCTGCTTCGATTCTTTGAAACTAGTTATGGCTCTTTAGATGACCGCAAAGGGGCATAATTTGTAAGCTACAGTGAGATATATAGAAAAAAAGGGGTACTTAGCAAAGGGAAATTACATCAAAAGTAACACGGGGAACTTATATTTTATATAATTATACTTATATTTAAAAGGGCACTTATCAGAGCTTAAAATGGGTATTTCCCATACGTAAAAAGGGGCACTCATGTAAGGGGACACTTCTTTGAAGGGAATATGCAATTATTACAAGCTAAGGAAAAGGGGCACTTTTCAGAGGTAAACAGGAGCACTTATTGCACCTAAAAAGGCGCACTTATAAGATGTGAAATGGGTGCATTTATTACAATTTATTACAACAGTGCACTTGTCAAAGTAAAAAGGGAACATATTAGATAAGAATAGGGAAATTTATCAGAAGTGAAATGGGGCACTTGTTAGAAAGGAAAAAGGGCAAACCTGTTTGGGAAAGAAAAAAATTCGCTCCCCGGCCGCGAATTTTTTTCTCTTCCCAAACAGGTTTACCTATGAGCGTAAAATCCTGCCTCCTGATTGGTTCAGAGGTATACTCATCATAAATATTCATGAGCTGAGTTCACAGCACTGTGACTGAGCTGCAAATGCCTAGTATATGTATTACGCATGCGCGTGGACTTCAGTTTCGCTGGCCATTTAGGGTGTACAAAACATGTGAGCTGTGGTGTGAGGGGATTTTATTGGGGGAAAGTGGGGGGGGGGGGGGGGGGGTGTATCTGTGTGTTTGTGAACATTTCGGGTTGTTCTGGTGCATGTTTGGTTTTTATAGTTTTCCACATCTATTTTTTTACACTGCGGATTTTTTGACAAAGAGTTCACTTACAGTACACACACTAATATTCCAATTTCACACATAGGCTATACATACAAACACTCTCTTTCTCTCTCTCTCTCTCTCTCTCTCTCTTTCTCTCTCTCTCTCTCTCTCTCTCTCTATCTCCCCCTCTATCTCCCTCTCTCTCTCTAAACACATACCTACCCACCCTCATGTATTTACAAACACATAAGCAACAGATGCACACACTAGCTGTCAAGAATACACAGTAGACCAAGAAGTTACTAGCCATAACTTCTTGATCAAATTAGGCAAAAGTGGTTGCCATAACCTTGACATTTCCCCCAAACCGATGGATAAGAAGTTTTTAAAGGTTTGTCACCGAAACGGCAGCTATATTTTGAATGTTCATGGTCAAAGTAAGCACTTTCATTTTTTTAAAGTTGTATAGTTGAATTTGCCATGTCAGAAAACATATTATTAGACACTAAAATCATTAGAATGGGACGTGTTGGTGAATTTGACCACCAGTCTCAAGTGCTTGACCTTTTTGACCATTGCGCCCTCATTTAAGGTAGGAGGTATAACAAACTATACATTTGTGGAATCTTCATAACCAGACGAGTAATTTGATATGCAATTTGATAAGAGTAACTGTGTTAGTGAATTTGACCACCGGTCAAAAGTGCATTGACCTTTCAACGTTTTTTTTTTTACCATAGCGCCCTCATTTAAGGTCGGAGGTATAACAAACTATACATTTTTGGAATCCTCATGACCAGACGAGTAATTTGATATGCATATTGACACGATTTGAATATATTTGAATTTCGACCCCTGTTTGACCGTTGTTGGCCCCTCACGAAAATGCCCGGGATTTTCAAAGGGGGCAGCCCAATTCAAAATTGTTCGGTATTCATCAGGGAACACAAAAATACTTTCAAACCTTTGTTTCCAGAGATTAGTCACGGAACCTACAGGCTGGTCTCCTACTAAGATAGCACATGGTATAAATAACCCAAATATCCACAGATCTTTTACACATGGAGAAGTTCCACTTTGAGCATCTTAGAATAATAACTGCCAAAGTCCTGGATGTGCTTCATGAATACCTTTTGTTTGCCCTCTTGAAAAGAATACTTGCTCCTGCGTATCTTAGAATGTATCGTTGGTGCATAAATGAATAATGTTACATAACTTTCATGAGCGAATATCCAGTATTCATGTCTGTGGGTTTTACCTTTTTGGTACAAATGACCTTTATCTGCTCATGCGCAGATTGTATCTGTAAACTCCCTTATTGCTACGGCTCACAAGGCATCAAGCTTCGCTTACCTTGGCGTCCTGACCAGTTCTGTTTGCAAATTTATATTTCTCCATATATTACTGATTTTCTGTGTGTATTCAGAACTGAAAAGTAAATGAAATGAAACCATTATTATCATTATTATTATTATTATTGATATTATCATCACTATCATCATCATCATCATCATCATTATTTTCATTTTTCTAAACATCCTTAATTATTGTATGAATAGCATGCCTACAGGCCTCTTCTTTATCAAATCTCAACTCTGCTGCACAATAATGATGATAAGGTCACGCAAAATTATTACTATATAGCTGACATGTGGTTGGGATCAAAGCACATTGCACAAAAATTGTAAGCAAACTTTGTACAAAAATAATTAGCATTCATGTTATCTACTCTGTTGATATTTTGTGGTTCTTAATTGTATTTTATCCGAACATTCATGATATTGGTTCTGGCGTTACGTATTAGTTTTTTCTCTCACTTGCTATTAGATTCTTTCTCTATTTGTTTTTGTTCATTATGTTCCTTTTCCGATATGATATTATATTTTCTGTAATGAGCTGTTCGGTTTTCTGTTCATGCATCTTTTAACTGTTCATCTTACTTTTACTCCATTGAACGAAGCATGCAATGTCTTTTATTTAATTTCTATCGAATAGCTCCGGGTACTGTAAAAATAAATCATCTTACCTGATTTAATTCCGTATAAGAGTATGAAATCCATTGGTTTATATTAGATTTGATATATCTCTCAACTCAATATTTGTAACCTAAGCTAGCTTAACAAAGCATTAAATTTGCTACTTTTTAATGGCCTACATATGAGCTATATAAACTTATAATGATTCAATCCAATTCAATCAAGGTTTATTAAAGACGTGAATGGCAGTCATAGACAATCAGATAGTGACATGTAGACATGTTCTTTCTATCTCCAAATTGATTTGGATCAATTTTTGCTGACATATCTTCCCACAGCCATTTCGATGCTGATGAAGACGATGATGGTATTGGTAATAATAGATCCAAAATAGATTTGATACAGTTTAGAAGCGAACAAAACAAACTCCCAGACCTACCAGTAAAATAATGTTTACAAATTTTGCAATTCTAATACCCAAATATTAATTAAATAGATACAGCTGTAAGTAATTACATCTAGGTGTTCCAATACCCTACGGTGAAAAAGTGTTTGATGCCTTCCGAACATTAATAATGCAATAATTCTGTGAATGTACAATTTAGTTGTTGACATCTGTTATTACAATCTGTTATACTAAACCTTTATATTCAAAGACAAAGGACAAAGAGCAATTGATATTACCTTGGAATTCTATGAATTTCAAAAGGGCATGAGATTTATAGAATGGTGGGTAGGAAAATGCGTGTTTTAGCAGTTGTATAGAATTGCCAAGGTAGTTTAACAATGTTAATTCTGTGATGCATGGCCCCACGTGTTATCAGTGTCTGTGATATGGTGTAATATTGGATCCCTAAAAGTGGCGCTTCAAAATGATCAAGAAGTGCCTCAAAAAAGTAAAAATCTTTGAGTGACCAGTTTTTTTACCATACTCGTTTTCCCCCATAGACTGTAGTGTTATGAAAACCAATTAGCAAACGGTTTTCAAAATGTGTAATTCCAATCATAAATATCTTGATAATCAGACAGGCGATCGGCTTGTAAAAGTCATGGGATTCCTGACCCCAAAGGTTTATAATTATCATTGCAGCATGATCTAAATCCAGAATTTTGTTTAAGAATCTGAGACAAAGTTACCGGATCCCTTTAAAGGGGGAAAGGTTTTAGTGTGGAAAGGACCTTACTGTAGCTGTGAAAACGAGCACGATTATGTTTCTAAAAGGGGCACAGTTCGTTCATATTATATTCGGGCATTGTACCCCCTGCCCCCTCGGCTACAACCTTTTATTGTGGTTTTCGAAGAGTACCTGTTACTACAAAAAGCTGCTTCGATTCTTTGAAACTAGTTATGGCTCTTTGGATGACCGCAAAGGGGCACAATAAATAATATTTGTAAACTACAATGGGGTATATAGATAAAAAGGGGGTACTTATCAAAGGGAAATTACATCAAAAGTAACACGGGGAACTTATATTTTATATAATTATACTTATATTTAAAAGGGCACTTATCAGAGCTTAAAATGGGTATTTCTCATACGCCAAAAGGGGCACCCATGTAAGGGGACACTTCTTTGAAGGGAAAATGCAATTATTACAAGCTAAGGAAAAGAGGCACCTTTCAGAGGTAAACAGGAGCACTTTTGCACCTGAAAAGGCGCACTTATAAGATGTGCAATGGGTGCATTTATTACACTTTATTACAACAGTGCACTTGTCAAAGTAAAAAGGGAACATATTAGATAAGAATAGGGAAATTTATCAGAAGTGAAATGGGGCACTTGTTAGAAAGGAAAAGGGGCACTCACCAGTACAAAGTACAAAGTACAAAGATACAATCTTCCTATTTAAAAAGGGGCACTCATCAGAGGTGAAAAAAGGCACTTTTGAAAAGGGGGTGGGACACTTATCTCAAGTAAAGGGGCATTTTCCAGAAAGAAATAAAGAGGTACTTTTGGGGTGCTCGAGAATGTGGGGCGCACTGTGTATAAAGTGATATAATGTGTCTAAGCTTTCAAAGGACATAGTTTCAATCGACAGGATAACCTAAAATTATTTGAAACAGCCTACCAACAACTTGTCTTATTATCTAAGATCTACCTGTTCACTTGTCCATTGCATCATTTCAAATTGCATAAGATGTGTATTAAAGGTGCATGCATGAAAGTTTTTGTCACAAACAGCACATGAAAACTCATAGGTGTACTTACTTCAAAGATTTAGTAATTACAAAAAAGAAATCTTGTTGATAAAGTACCAAAGAAATTGACAATATACTTTCATGAAAATGATACTCAAGATTGTGTGATCATTGCAAAGAGAATATCATGAGTTGTGCTTGTAAATGAGCATTTTCTTAAAGGACAATCCAACCCTTGTAATAAGTTCATTAGTACTAAAGCAGAAAAATAAGATAAACATAATGGCGAAAGTTTAAAACAAATCGGACCAATGATAAGAAAGTTATTGATGTTTGAAATATGAGATCACTTATTATATGCGAATCTCAAATTGGCAGTTTGGTCAGTGGATTGTGACGTAGTCGCGGGTAACTCTGCCGTTTGTCATGTGCCAAAATATCATTAATTGCTGTTTTTCTCCTAAAGGCCTTCACTCTTGGGGCACTTTAAAATAAATTCGATGGATTGCAAATTATTATAGGTCCTCTAAACAGCACAGACCCTCCTAGGTCATAGATTTCTGACAAAAGTGAATGTTAGTAATTTTGTATGTTGGAATAAAAGTTGTCCGCCACAACATCACAGATACGTGACCGATTCAGCCAATTTGAAGAGCCCATACCTAAAGCGATTACATTTTTCAAAAGTTCATAATTTTCTTATTTCTTGTTCGATTTCATTCAAACTTTCACCAGTCTACATCTCCTAATATTTCTGCTTTCTTGAGTGGTTTGTTATCAACGTTGGATTTTCCTTTAGGTCCGACATTTTCGCCTTTTATTTTTAAAATCACAAAATCTATTCGAATATGTTAGCAAATGTTTTGAGACTCGAATAACAGTGCATAAGGGCTTTTAAACTTCAACTGAACTTAAATTTTATCCAATAATAAACACATAACAACATGTATAAACAGTTTTATACGTTAACATAAAAGGATAAAAGGAACCGGAGAAAAGCATGAATAAAAATCGAGCCTTCGATTCTATGAAAAGCACAGTGCTCTTAGTAACACGCTGTCCGTACCGATTGAGCCAACGATGGGTTGATGAAAAGTGATTATGCATGATTTATATAACCCTATCACTCACCCTAACGGTTACGTCATTGCTAATGACGTAACATATCAGCCAATCAGATGACCGGATATATTAGCATTGGCAAACCTGTTTGGGGAAAAAATTCACCCACCCACCCTCATGTATTTACAAACACATAAGCAACAAATGCACACACTAGCTGTCAAGAATACACAACACGTCGCTGTTTTCACGAAGTGACGGTAGTGAAAAAAAATTGCATTCACTTTGCGTGACGATTTTCCTCACTACCGTCACTTCGTGAAAACAGTTATAGACACACACAATGAGTATGAATTATCTTACCAGGATGGTCCTTGAAGACAGGAGATGGTTGGATGTGGGTCAAAGCCACTGTGTTGCTTTGGGCATGATATCCTGACATATCAGTGGTTCTGGTTCCTTTGTGACAGAGGAACCTGGCCAAAGAAAACAAAGGACATAAAGTAATGCATACAGGCTCTATACACATGTCAAAGACTCGCTTTTATTATTAATATGCATACCTAGTGCACATTATACTGATTTATCTCTTGACATAAGTATCTGACTAAGTCCCTTTTCAATCTTTTATACATCTTCAAACTTCTTTTCTTAAGATCATCCAACTTAAATCAGAATCAAAACAATATTAATAGGACTTCCATTTCTTTGCATTAATTTGAGCTTTCAACAAAAAATACAAACAGCAGGTTCATAACCTTTGACCTACTTTCATGAATTTAAACTTGATTGACATGCACAGGATATGATTGTACATTTTCTGTTATTAAGATACAATCCTCATACACATTTATTTCACTGCCTCTGTCAACTAAATTTGAGACTCCATATAATTATATTGCATGCATGTGTCACCGCTTTTGAGACTAATTCAGAATACATGATAACATAACCTGAAACTTCTTTGCCACTTGCATGTACTGACACTATATACTGACAATTTCTAAGCATTAAAAAAAAAAAAAAAAAAAATTAATTAAAACCTGAAATCTCACTATTTATTCTCAGATTCAGACGCCGCCATAATTGCTGATGTAAAAGTTACAACTTTGAACCAATCACTGCGCATGCATGCTGTGTACGTACGTATATACACAGCTAGCTAGCATATATAGCTGCATGCTATGAGCAGCTTCGATTTGTGTCACGCGCATGCGTAATACTACTAGTATCTTTGCAGCTCAGTCATGAATATTCATGATGCATATACCTCTGAACCAATCAGGAGGCAGGATTTTACGCTCAGAGGTAAACCTGTTTGGGAAGAAAAAAATGCGCGCCCCGGCTGTGACGCCAGCGTTAACTACACTGATGCCGTTATGCGGGACGTCCTCACTCGGGGCATCAGCGACCCTGAAATCCAGCTTGACCTCGTGTCAAATATAAAAGGGGCACTTATCAGAGGTGAAAATAGAAGGAGGACTTTAATAAAGTAATAGGGGCACAAATGAAAGTAAAAGGAGCACTTTTACTATGAAAAAGGGGCCCTTCTGGGGAAATTGAAAAAGTGGGGGAGCGCTGCCTCCGCTAAGGGGCGGATCCATGCTTTGATAAAAGAGGCATATTTGATTTTAAAGAATAATTGGCATGATCAATAAGGTAAAGACCAGTATTGGAAACGCCCCAATTTCAAAAAATGGAATGGAAGCTCTCATTACCAATCATGTGAAAGAATATGTTTTGACTAATACATGATGATAAAAAATTTGCCGGGAAACCGTTTCCTAATTCATATATTTGGTAAATTTGTTTCTCTCATGGTCTGTGAGAGATATAGGGTAGTCCCATATACATCTTTTTGTGTATAGTGCTTGTAACTTTACGAAGAATGGGCCAAATTTCTTATCATTTTGATGATTCCAGAACCTTGCAGATGCTAGATGCTAGAGGATCAACCTTTTCTGATCGATTCCACAACGTTTCTTTCACAATGCAATCGCATGACCATAACTGGTCTTTACTTTTAAGCTAGATGTAACGATAAATAGTTTGAAATGGGGTATTCGTAGAAATGTAAAGTTCGTTGAGATTATTAAATACGCAAGCACATATAGTAGTCTGACATGGGGTCGATTTTTTTTGTCTGGTCGAGTAAGATCAGACCTAGGAATTGTGTTGAATTGCGCATGCGTGCAACTGTAATGGATAACATATTTAATAGCCGATTTGGATGATCGAGATTACAATTTTCGTTGTCGTCATCTGAAGTGTTTGGGCTCTGGTGTCGTTGATGCCAGCTGTGATTACGAAACTTATCAATTGACGTATCAGTTTGAGAAACGTGGACATTAGAGAAACACCTCCACCAATTTCTACTTTCACAGGTAAGAACATTCAATTTTATGTATTATTTGAATATTTATTTGTGTATTTCTGTTTTCTCTTCGTTTCCTTGTTTGTAAAAAAAAAAAGATTTGTAACTCTCTTTTTTTTTCGCGGATCCCTTTGAACACCACATCATGTTGAAAAAGCACATCTACCCCATTTGCAGGAAATTGAAAGAAGTAAATAGATTAACACAAAAGAAGCATATTCAAATCTTTTCTAATTCGCATGTCGATCTCTCAAATTTCTATTCATATTATTATAAACTATAACTTTGAGAGAAGCGAGTGCAGGCGTGTCAGTCTTTTTTTTAAAAATTTACCTTCATCCGAAAGCATTCGATTTACTGGTTCTTAATTTTGTACATTTTCAATGTAGGCCTAAATTACTATAACACGATCGCAAATACTTTCAAGAAATCAACATCAATGCCATTCATAATGCCTTTAGAATTCATGTTTAGATTTTGTTATAATGTCACTTTACTGTTCGCACATTTTAAAAGGCTACTGAAATTGCTTAATTCAAGATTGTCTTTTCGAAAGTTTTTGCGATCAACGTTAGATGAAGACCTTCTTTATAACTCTTGAAAAGGTATATTGGAAAAATCTTGAAGGGGGTGAACAGCAAAGGATTGTGGTTTTCTTTGAAATTACTTATCTAATAACATGATATCAAAGGACGCTTGGTCAGAGTTCGATGTCACAAAGAGATACATTTGTCTAACTTCCTCTATTAGACCTAGCTTAAATCTAGCATCAGTTAATTTTTAAATAGGTGTGGCAAGATACATATGCCTATAGGTCTAGGGTGATTCGTACAGCGCTCCGAAGTTTATTCTTACCAAAAAGGAACAGTGATCTTCATTTACTTAACGCTTGTAGCATTTCTTAATTTTTTTTGCTCTTATTTTTTGCTACGGCAAATTGATAATCATTTCAACTACTTTCACGCCTTTGTCAAAATACTGAGCTGAACCTTTATTATTTTTGCTTGTTATGATGTTCAAATCAAAGAATAAAAGAATGCAATACTAATAGTATTGCGGCAGTTCAAAGGAAAAAAAAGGAAAATCATGAGCGAAATGTTTATCCGAATTAATATTCTGCCTTAGTAAAAAGCACTGTTTTTTTAACTTATACCAAATGTGCCCACAAATGGGTCAAAAATGAAATTATGTTTAGTCACTTCAAACTTGTATTTTTAGGATCAGGACTAATCATATTTTTGAGAAATGCAAATTCTGGACCTTAATCTATCTCCTTATTTATTCACCAGATATGAATACTTTGAGTTTTTACAATTTTATTGTGAACTATAGCATATCTAATAACTGTGATATAAAACTCTTTTGCTATTAACTACACCTTTAAATATGTTGGGTCTTTAAGAATATGTTTCAGAGATTATTCATGCAAATTGTTGAGTTTCTATCTTGAAAAATACAGATTTTGTATCCCTTGAAAGTAAAAAATAGCTCTAAATTAGGGTTTTGACAATAACAAGTTTTTATTTCAATAGGTAAAATGCTTTTTTCTTAGGTCAAACTTATTTTATTATAACAACTGATGATATAAGGTGGAATACATGCAAAAAAATTGGGAACCAGTGCATTGCCTAATAATTTTCATATGGCATTTATGGAAAAAAATTGTGCAGTTTTAATTAGTTTAGCACATACATGTATACCAAGTTTGTCTTCATCGACCACTCAATTTATGTAAGGTATATTGTTCATTTCAAGAACGTGTACCGCTAGTTAAAAATACTTATGTGATCTAACAGAGTGAAATATGAAGCTAATAGCAATTGTAGTCATCAAAACTCCTTAGAAAATTCACTTAGAAACATACTCTTTATTGCATGTTATGAACAACAATGTGAAATGTATACTATGGTTTGTTTCGGATGTTACACGATGTTAACATTTCAATGAGATCATCAATTTCTACAAACTCTACAATATAGATGTTTAATCAGCTTGCTAATGTTCTTTGCCTTCAACTTTATAGTGTGTCATTCAATAATATCACTAACACATACATGTATGTAAGCACTGAAACATTGACAAATCTTTAAAAAAATAAAACTATAAAAAAGTACTCCCAGTCATGTAAGTACGGTAATAAGAAATAAGTGAATCCTAATGTATGTACATCTCGAGAATGAGACATTTTTGATGTATTTTAAAATTGTGTATGTTTTAGGTTATAATACTACTGTAGTAACAATCATCCTTTACCACTATTTGTATTAGGAGGTTGTTTCAAACGACAATATGTTTTAATGCTCTTAAATAAGTATTTATTTATTTATTTAATTGATGACCGATTGATGAATGGATGAATTGATTGGTTGGTCGGTTGGTTGGTTGATAGATCTTAACTCTTGCTGTGCCTATATTACAGGTGACAAACAATATACAGTGTAGGTTAAACATGTACCGTATTTGCCGGCGATAAGGCCGCAGCGCCGCACCCCAACTTTTACATTTCGTAGAGGGAAAAAAAACGGACAGCCCATTTATATTTCACACTAGTGTAGGGTTGCGGCTCTAACAGATAATTCCTAGCACTCTTAACACAGAGTCAGTCCAGCAGACATGTTGTAGGATTGATAACTACCGGCTAACTGACCAGGTTTTAATGTGTAAAAGCATTACAGCATTCTATGTAGCATTCCACATACATTCCATGCAAAGCAGAATAAATCAATAAATATTCATATAGTCCCATACAAGTATAAATAAACATCCCAAAGTATTCTTGAATATTCAAACATAAACAAAGGGTATATATTGAATATCCATAGTATATGTAAATTATACTACATAAGCTTGACTGCATCAGGTGAACATTGAAACCAATGAGAGAGAGATAGACAGGTGAAAGGATGGTGGATGAAAAGGGTGAATGTGAATGAGGGATGACCTATTAATATGAAAGGGATGAATCATGGATATGAAGGGGAGTTTCAGAAGTACAAAATAAATCCCTACACTAGCTTATACATTTTGTATGTATGCATACATTTGAGGAAGATACTACATGTATATGTTTAGGATCATTAAATAAGGTATTACTGGTAATGCCCTTTTCTTTTATACATGTATGTACTTTCTACACAGATTAGTTACGTGTACTGAGTGCCCTTTTTAAAAGGTATTTTTAAATGAAAATCCATATTTCCCATAAATGTTTAGAAAAACATTTGAATTTGCTTGATTTTATCAACTTTATATACCTGTATCATACCCGTGTCATGTACATGTACACTGGGTATTGCTTAAGTGGGTGATTTTGAGCTTTTGTAACCTACTAAATAGTTTAGATTGACCATACAATCTTTGGTTATATGACATAATTTGGAACAACCTCTGTAAAAATGAAAACGCGATGATTTGCAAACACACAGCAATGTAAATAGCAAGAGGAGAGGTTGAAAAATTGAAATGTGCTATTCTCACATCTATCTTTGCCCCTCATTTGAACTAGTTAAAGTATGAAAATGTCTGTTAACAGTTTAATGTAACATCCGAAACGTGCTAAAGCATAACAGAAAGTGCTGTTAAAATGGCAGAATAGTTTTTATGAGTCATTTTTATTTATTGTTTCTGATAAATTACAATTAAGGATATACTAAAGCAGCCAGGAATGCCTTGCACCACAAAGTGTGGCTTCAATATTTATGTTTTATAAGTCAATTTTGCAGAAAATTTAGATATTTTACGGAAAATTTGAGTTTTTGCATCATATTTATTCATATTTTTATATTTAGATCTAAATGAAATTATCAAAATAGTGTTTTTAACAGGATTGTGCATTGTGAAATCGTAACTTGCACATATGATAGAAAATTAGTTGAAATTTGCAAACTATGTGTTAACAATCAAATAGTGTAACGTCCGAAACACCCTTCTTGAGTTTACACAAAATTATTGGAATTGAAAGACCTGATTTGTGTTTTGACTTGTGTTAAGACTTATATTAACTTATTTCATAATGATTTATTCACTCCAGATACCCTCAAATATGGATTATCATAATTTATTTGGTATTTGTTGTTTCGGACGTTGCATTTGTTTCGGACGTTACAACTGTTAACGGAAAATTGTTTTTAACTATAAAATAGTATTGTAATGATGTATTGCAAATTTCTTTTTTTTTTGGTGGGTAGCCGCCATGAAATGTTTAAAAAATGTTACGAAAGATAGGTCCTGCAGTTCATATATTTTCTGCTACTTCAAATTGAAAGTTGTTTCGGACGTTACAAAATTGTTTACGGAAAATGAGACAACTTTTTCAAATTTTGAATATATTTATAATATAAGCGCTACTACAATTAAATTATATTTTCTTTTAATTTAATGACTTGGAGTAACTAATAAGCTTATTCAAACCATAAACAATCTCATTGAATGACTGTTCTAGTGGGTTAAATGAGGGCCTACATTGTTTACAGAAAATGTAACGTCCGAAACACCATTTTCAATTGCACTGTTCTATCAAAATACAGGAGTTAATTCAGATTACTGTTAACTTTCTTTAAGATCCACCCATGCTCATTAATCATCAATAGAAAAAAAAAACATTTTGCTTGTGGGTATATATATTTTTAGGCTCCAACAAAAAAGGTATGTCAATTTTGTTACAAAATTCCGTAAACAATTGGCTGTTCAGGGATACCTCATGCACATAAAGCAACGCTGAAATTTTTTCGTTAAGCTATGGGAGGTTAACCTAGGTCCATGCTACAAGAAAAAGTTGTAACTGATTTTTAATTCTTTATCTTTGTAAAGTTTCAGGCGGTCAAAGGGTCATTAAGCTATTTGGTCATAGTTAAAAAAAACCAGTGCCAAAACGAATAGCCTTTCAGTCCCCAACATCTGGAAATTTCTTGCTGATGACAGTTTAAATTATGAAAGAGTGCCAGTAAAGAAAAAATAATAATTTCCGCGCTCTTTTCCCCATTTGATCATTCTTTTTCAATATTTATCTTTCTAGGAAATTGGGGCATATTATTTCTTGTCTCCCTTTCCTATCCGATCTTCATTTTCTTTTTTTACACATTTATTTTTATATCTTATGACGTGAGAAAATGTGGGACATAGAATCTCAACCTGTGATACAGATGGAACGAATCACTTAGTTGTTTTTACCCCATCCAAGAGAACATCAGTTTAAGTAATACTGCCTGCATATTGCAGTGTTCTTCACTGCAGCCTCTTTTCAATAAAGCAAATACCTGTTTGGTTATATTGTGACTGTACGACACTAATACAACAGCAACAATGTCAATCAGTTGCCATAAGGTACTTGAAGTCTGTATGCTCTCAGGCAGTGGCGGAACCAGGGGGCCCCGGCTCCCCCTCCTGGGGAAAAAAAAGAAGGAAAAAAAAAAAGGGGAAAAAAAGTAGGAAAAAAAAAAGAAGAAGAAGAAAAGAAAAAAGGAAATAAAAAAGGAAAAAAGTGTTCCTTCCCCCCCCCCCCCCACCCCCAAGTCACTGAACGAAATATCTGACGACGTAATTTTTCCAATTTTCGGGGCAAAAAAAAAATGTGGAGAAAAAGGGAAAGAGAAAAAAAAAGAAAGAAAGGTAGGGGAAGTTGCGATTTGTCCGCCAACAAAGTGTAGATCGGTGGGGGGGGGGGGGGGCACTGGCGTCTTGATCGGGGCGGAGGTTTATTTCTGATTCCATAACCGTTACGGTGGTTTAAACATAATGCTGAAATGACATAATTTTCCGAGATTTTTCCTCATTTTTAAGTAAATTATACATTTTTATGCGTTTGTTGTAAAATGACAAATTCCTAAATTTACAACCAGGCAAGAAATATGCTTCTTGAGGTGCCTACATGTCAGGGCCCGTTGAACGGCGGGGATCGGGAGCTTCCAGCTCCCTCCCCCCCCCCCCCCCCCCACACACACTTTTTTGACAAAGTATATTAAAGAAAAATAGAAAGAAAAAGATCAAGAAAGAAAGAATAGTTAACTGCCAGTGTCACAACAAAATAACGTATAACAAAAATGCTCATCTGACCGTAATTAAACGCCTAAAACCCCTGAGCTTCCGGGGGCTCTGCCCTCTGGACTCAACCAACGGCCCTAAGGCGGGCCCCTGATACTCATCTGACCGTAATTTAGTGCCTAAAACCCTTGAGCTTCTGGGGGTTCCGCCCGCTGGACCCCACGCCAATCAGTGCCCTGCCAGTGTCACAAATAAGGGATAAAAATATGTTCATCTGACCGTAATCAAATGCCTAAAACCCCTGAGCTTCCGGGGGATCTGCCCCCTGGACCCCGCCTAGGGCCCTAAGGCAGACCCCTGGATTCTAATATGACGGTAATTTAATGCCTAAAACCCCTGAGCTTCTGGGGGCTCCGCCCGCTGGACCTCACCAGGGCCCCTAAGGCGGGCCCTTGAATGCTTGTCTGACCGTCATTTATTGCCTTAATCCCCTGAGTTTCTGGGAGCGGACAAGGTATCAAAATGTTCATCTGACCGCAGACGCGTAGCCATGGGGGCGGTGCCCCCCTAAAAAAACATCGGCCAAAAAAAGAGAGGAGAGATAAAGAAGAGGACGTAGGAAGAAAAAAGGCAGACAGAAAACATTTTTGAAATTCAGACAAGGATTAAGAGTCGAGAATGGTAATACGAATCGTCTTTTTTCTCTAATAATTTAATAAAACGTCAAAGCTTCCGCGCTTCACGCAGGAGGTGGGGAGGGTGGGACTGAATTCATACAAGAATTAAGAGTCGAGAATGGGAATACGAATCATCTTCTTTCTCTAATGATTTGATGAAACGTAAAAGCTTCCGCGCTTTACGTGGGAGGGGGAAACTGAATTCAAACGAGGATTATTTTCGAGAATGGTACAACGATTCGTCTTCTTTGTCTAATAATTTAATGAAACGTCAAAGCTTCGGCGCTTTGCGGAGGAGGAAGGGGGAAATCGCTCCTCCCTGCACCCCCCCCCCTACTAGGTCAATGCAGGTCACCATTACGTACCGATATTTGGCTCGCATAATTTCAAATTTGGGCCCCCCTAAGAAATCCTGGATCCGCGCTTGATGTAGAGCCTCTTAAGCGTTGGGAGCCCCAAAAGTTTGATGGTAAAATTTGACTCAAATTGTATCATAATGTGAAAGAGGATCTAATTTAAAACATATTTCTGCGAGGGTTTTCAAAACAAATGCGTTTAAAGTCGAATATTGATGAAAGAATACAAATTTTAGATTTTTCTGCGTACAACAGAAAACCCAAATTATTGTTCTGCTTCTAATGAAGCTAACTTAATATCAGGGTGGACTTCCCTTTCCTGTATTCAATAATGAGCAGAAAAGTGTAATCTATTCCTTTTTCCATTAGACCACTTTTCTTCAACATGTCTCAGCAAAAATTGTTTATATTCTCTCAGCAAAATAAACCAACATTTCAAATATATACAGGGCGTCTATAGGTTTTTTTTGTTAACAAAACTTAAAAAACGTTGTTTGAATATAAAACTATAATCTGATCGAATGATGCCTGCCCCAGACATCGATTTGCACAATCATGGATTGTATGTACTAATTCCAATCATGTTTTCACTCCGATGGATAGTAGAATTGTAAACAGGTTACGTTGCGTTCTTGATTATGTGCATGACAATCAAACCTTTCTGATTATCATAATAATTAAAACACCATATGGAATAGAATCGTAAACAGGTAACCTTAGGTTCTTGATTATAACATTGTGCACGACAATCAAACCTCTTTGATTATCATAATAATTAGAACACCATATGGAATAGAATCGTAAACAGGTAACCTTAGGTTCTTGATTAGTGCACGGCAATCAAACATTTCTGATTATCATAATAATTAAAACACCATATGGAATAGAATCGTAAACAGGTAACCTTAGGTTCTTGATTATGTGCATAACGATAAAAACTTCATGATTATAATAATACTAAAGCAATCTATACGGTTTACTTCGGTGTCAACTCTTTCTTTGCAAAGCTTCTGCTGAACTTTGGAACAAACTACCTTTACATGTCAAAAACTGTCAGACTGTCAACCAATTCAAAACTTGTCTTCAGACACATTTATTCAAAAATTGCTTTTGATGATTAACTAACTCTGTTCACATTGATTTATATTTCATATGCATTTTAATTTGATTTATTTGTAACTTTTAGTTTGTTTAATGTGTAATTGTTTATCATTGTATGTCGTTTGTTATGGCGCTTATAGAAACTTCGGTGGTAAGCGCTTTGTAAGCATTTTTTTTTTAATATTATCATTATTGTCATGATATATGATATTTTTCTAATCCTACAGATTTGACGGGTGAAATACCACTCGGAAATCAATCGAGATGAGTCGAAGTGCCCTGCTCTTTTGGTGAGTACTTATTCCTTTGATTCCTCTTTTAAAAACTTTTTTTTTAAATCGTTTAATGGTTTGTTCTTACCCGAATGCCAAAGCATGTATGTGCTTGAAAGTAGGCGACCGGGGGAGGGGGGTTTCTGTCCACTTCGAGGGGCTTGGTAATGAAAATGAATACATTACCAAAGAGCACTAGCGCATCGACCTGGTTTCGAACCCGGGATTCCCCCCCCCCTCCCCCCCCCCCCCCTCGCGCTTACCAGACCACTGCTCTACCACTGAGCCATCAAGTCTCCTATTTATTATTGCATCATTACGTTGAATTTTTCTTTAGAAACATGCTTGCAAAGACTCCAGATATCAACTTACGGGTAATGTCAATACCCTATTGTTTTGATTAAAAAATTAATGTCTAGATTACGCAATTACGTCATTATCATGTTCACAAGATACAAGAGATGACGGGTAATTTATTTAGATTAATTTTAAAGAATAATTCTCATGCTTTTCTCATTTATTCGAACCATGCTGCCTCGCCCCCACAGTCATAGGCGCCGGAAGTGTGTGTGGGGGGGGGGGGGGGGCAAAACGCATTTTTGCCCCACCCAAAACGCACCCCCCCCCCTCAAAAAAAAAATGCAGTAAAGGTTTGTATTTTAAACCCAAAAGAACATAACAATAATAAAAACCGGAATTAAATCACATTTAAAATTCCATTCAAAGAAAAGGAAGATTAACAGGAATTTAATTTCCTAAACATTCCGCATGCCACAGCTAACTATTTATCAATAGAGGTTTATATAATAGCGATAAGCGCATATCGTGGAAATATTGTGGGAGGATAGGAAAGCGTGTGTGTTTTTTGTTATAGGGGTGAGAAGACATGAGCCCCTGAACACTGGCTTACTGATTGGGGGGGGGGGGGTATTTCTTATTCGATACCACTGATTTACTAATGTTGCTGAAATGACATGATTTTCCGGTATTTTTTTTCAATTTATTTTAGTCATATACCTTTTCATGCGTTTGTTGGAAAATTTGAAATTCCCTAATTTACAGTCAGGCGAAAAATATGCTTATGCAGAAGGCCTGAAGAAACGGCTGGGCTCGGGGGCTCGAACCCCCCTCAATTTTTGAAAAAGTATGTTACAGAAAATAAGAAGGAAAGAGAGAGAGAAAAAATTAGAGACCTGCCAATGTCACAAATGAGGTATCAAAATATGCTCATCTGACCGTAATTAAATGCCTAAAACCCGAGAGCTTACGGGAGCTCCGCCCTCGGACCCCACCAAGAGCCCTAAGACGGTCCCCTGGATGCCCATATGACCGTAATTAAATACCTAAAAAAAAACGAGCTTCCGGGGGCTCTGCCCCCTGGACCCTACCAAGTGTCCTAAGACGGGCCCCTTGATGCTCATCTGACCGTAATTAAATACCTAAAACCCCTGAGCTTCCGGGGGCTCTGCCCCCTGGACCCCCACCAAGGGCCCTAAGGCGGGCCCATGGACCGTAATTAAATACCTGAAAACCCTTAGCTTCCGGACCACATCAATTGCCTTAAATAGGGCCCCTGGATGCTCATCTAATCGTAATTAATACCTAAAACCCCTGAGCTTCCGGGGGGCTCTACCCCTGGACTCTCCGCCAATTAGTGACCTAAAAGTGTCAAAAATAAGGTATATAAATATGCTTATCTGACCGTAATTTAATGCCTGAAAACCCTGAGCTTCCGGGGGCTCAGCCCCTCGACCCCCTGCCGGGGCTTCCAAACGCTTTTGCTCATTACGCCACTGCCCCTGGAAGGTGAGCCCACTGGAACGTTTGTCCCCCCCCCCACCCCCCCCCCCCCCCCATCCCAAACTGCTTCCGGCGCGCGTGCCCACAGTTACATCCTTTGCGAATCATTATCTATTAATAATTGAAATCGAGGAGAAAAAAAAAGGAATTGAAATTTAACCCATACTAATCATTCCCATGCATGTACAATAAACGTTTGAGATGCTTTAAAAAAAATTAACTAAACATAATTACAGTGACATATTATCAAAACCGCGGGTTTAAAAAACTTTTGTTTCGCATTTTTTATTTCTGGATTCTAGACAAAATTATGGAATTCTATATTTTATTGTGTCGCAATAAATAATGATAAAACTATCATTCAGAGAAAATCAAAACATTAAGTTTAATTAAGGTCGTAATATAGTTCGTCATGGTGGTGGAAATCATATTCTTGTAAAAGGCCTATTAATCAAACTCGTTGGAATTCATGCTTCGATTTTATAACAAAGGTCGTTTTCATTGAAAGCTCTCTAAAGATCATTTAAATAAGGCCAATACCGTCAAATCATTGATTTGGACAACAAAATTACAGATTTTGGGCAAAAGGTGATTTTTGTGTAAAGAAAAAAAAAGAAATAAATAAAAGTGACATCTACCTAGGCCTGTAATTATACTTTAATCACTATTTTTTAGATCAACATAGAAACAATACTTTTCTAAGAGTGAAATGCAGTGGAATTTGTTCTTGTATGGTATTGTAATAACCTTTGGGAATTCTTTTATAAGAAAATGGGGAATTTAAAGACTGCAGGGGTAGATGTTTAGTCTAGCCTAAATTAATGCTCACGCAAGGCCAGGGCCAAGTCATACACACATACAATTACAGTCTCTGAGAGAAAGGAGTTATCGAACAATGATTTTTAAGTAACTAATGTTTATTCACAAGAAACATGGTGGTGATATCCAATATTTACTTGCCACAACCTAATAACAGTTACACTTAACTCACATTTATACTAGTTCTTGCCCTTTGGCTAATCGATGATGCTCCCGAGCAACATCCTCCCAGCTCCTAACTCTAAGTTCTCACAGAATCTGTCTGTCCCAAACTACTTCGGCCTCAGCTCCAAACTTTTACACACTCCCAAAAACCTCGCCCAAATTAAAGCTAGTCTCCAATTCAGACCTCCCTTTTTAATCGTTCGAGCATCCAATTTCTGTAACACTGCCCCCTCCTTAACTTTGAACGTCTCGTTCAACACTAGGAACTTCAAAACAGGAACCTGTCAGTAAAACAACAATAAAGATAACAAGAAATGTAAAATACTAAATCTAAAAAAATAACAACATCATTAAAAAATGTGAAGCATGGAAAACACAGAATAGGAAAACCTGAAAGAAATCATCATAATTTCTAAAGTAGCACATTAGCATGGCACAGTCATTTATAAACATACATAAATTACCTTTGTTTCAGCCTCACAAAACAATTCTTAGGTTGTGGCGAATGCATACATAAAAGCACTTGCAAAATGAGACAAAGCATGCAGCATATGCATCTTACCTGATATCATTGATCGTAAATTTCAAATATCAATACAATAAACTGGACTTCAACTCTCAGTATACCAGAACAAAATACATCATACGTGAATATAATTGTTGTTCCACATCAGTCTGGTGACTCTGGTCAACATGTTCAGCCTGTTGCACACTTAAGTAATAATCACTATAGAACAAAAAAAACTGGATATAAACAAAAACATTTTTTTTTTTTTTTTTCAATATCACCTTTAAATATGGCAAAAGTTAAAGGTTATTCTGGTATAACCATCAAGTTTGATATTCGTCCTCTTTGGTAACAACAAATGGGATATCTCGGTTCATTTTAAACTGGTTTGGTTAGCAAAATTAGAGTTGCCAACAGCACATAAGTACAACCCTGGAAAAAAACATAACAATACTCTGAATTTATATGCCAAAGAGGAAACGCTCATTTCAACTGCCAATATAGAAGAATTTATACAAAACAAAATTGTTTTTACAAAATAACCTGATCTTGTAAAAACATGATCATGCATGATCTCAAATAAATTTCAAAATGACTTTAAGTCATTAGAAGAAAAAAAAGGCAAAGCGTCCATTTGCTATTATCTGTTATTACAGAACGGCACAAATCAATTTCCACATTTCGAGTTCAGATGAGTTAATCGCTCATCTGTGATTACACCTAATGCGAGAAAGCCACTTCAGTTTTCTCATTCTTTCTACTCTCTTTGATACATCATAATAATGTGATTCCTACAAATCCTCCTGTATAAGAACACTTAACAATATTTGTGTTTCTCTTCACAAGTTCGATATCGAGGAATGCTAATAACACCAAAATGTTGGTCCCTCAGTTCTACATTCAACTGGTTCATTCATAAAGTTCAGCAGCACAATGGAATAAGTGTTTGACTCCTTAAGTTCATTTGCGTCTCCAAAGTTGCTTCAGCTAAATGAAGTCCTGTCACCAATTATTTGTTCCTCTGATCAATGCAATAGATGAAATTCCACTTATAGTCCATGCAAGTGTTTACTATAAAAGTTTTCAAAGTTTGATGGATTTCGTAAGGCTGCATAAAATTGCATGGCATTATCAAAATTATTCACCATTATAAACACGAACCGCGTTGCCATGGAGACCAGATACGCTCATCCGACACGTGTTGCCATGGAGACCAAATTTGCTCATCCGACACGTGTTGCCATAAAGACAAGATACGCTCATCCGACACGCGTTGCCATGGAGACCAAATTCGCTCATCCAACACGCGTGAAGATACTTTGGGACGGCATCCCGGCGTCTTGCGGTACTGGCATCTCGCGTCCTGGCTTAAAGCTTGCTCGGTAAGGTACCTCACTATCTGCTCGTCAGGCCTCAGCTACGTGATGGAGAAAATCTGCCATCCAATTCTGGCTTCCAAGTAGATATTTCTGCAACAAAATAACATCTTTTGCAGAAAAAGGTGTACCAGAGTGGTACAACCATATATGCGTATATTAGGTATACACATGCAGAAAATTGGCTTTCATATAAATAGCCGTAATAAGAGAAAATGCAACTAACTAGGTTGTGGCAATATTATTATAAAAACTTATATTATAATCTCAATATACAAAAAAAAGAATTCTGCCATATTTGTTTTATAAGCAGTTACACAGCAACTTCACTGAAAACTTCCCACACAGAACTGTGCTGTATCCCTGCTGGAAACAGGTACTGACTTTCAAGCACTCTAGCTCTGCTAATGTGAAAAGAACCAGCTAGTCGTAAGCATAACCATTAAAACCCAACAAACAAGGAATTTAATGAAAACCAAGTCCTTAACCATAACAATATCCTTGATTTAAAATAATAATCCATAACTATGTGTAAATGTAATCCACTACAATTATAGACAATGTGATAACCGTGATACACAGCTGTCAAAGTTACCAGCTAATCCCAACCATATCTATTGGGAGACTTCCTTTGACGATGCTGATGCTCGTGACTTTTTTTTCTCGAAGGTTCTTCATCCAGAGCATCATCAGGTTGTCACACTTGATGTCTCTCGCTGAGCTTGGAATGCTCCTCAGTACTAATTTATATTGCTACGGTAATGAAAGAACAATTATCATCACTTACATGGAGCCAGGGCTCCTTCTGTCCCTTGTACTTGCAAAGACGTTCTCTGTGAACCACTCTTGGTTTACTCCTTTTCGTCAACTGGATCCTGTAGACTACATCGTTTATCTTCTTTAGAACAGAGTAAGGGTCTCACAAGTCTGACATCAATTTAGGTGATACACCTTTCTTCCTTCGAGGATGCCAATATCCGGAATACAGGTCAAGGGCGCAAAACCACTGGGAGCCCGTCAATGCATCTGAGATGTCGTCAATACGAGGAAGCGGGTAAGAATCTTTCTTTGTCACCCGATTCAAACATCGATATTCCACGCAAAAACGCATACTGCCATCTTTCTTAACGAGTACAATCATTGAACCCCATTCTCCTGATGCTGGCTCTATCACTCCTTGAGACTTCATCTCATCAATACCTCTGACAGCCTCCTCCCTCTTAGCTAGGGGTAAACTAGGTTCAGCATCACCCGTCTCTATCTTGTGTGCGACTATGCTTGTCTGTCCCAAGTCCATGGATCCCTTGGAGAACAGGTCTTGTCGTCTCAGTAACAACTCCCGCTTTTCTTCTGGTTGTCCCTCAGACAATCCTACGCTGCTTCTTTCAGGCAGCGACCTTAAACGCGGAGCGAACTCGCCTGTGACTTCTCCTGCTTCTCCAACATTTTCCTCTTGAGATTCAACATCAATGACAACATCAACTCGCTCACATTTACCTACACAATTACCTTCTTGTGAAGATTGGGTATGCTGATTCAAAAGTGTCCTGCCAACCATCACCCCTCTGAGGAAGAGTCCTTCTGCTTCTCCACCCAGGGATGTAATGACAGGAGCCTTGCCATTTCTAGCCGTGTTCCGCTCCTCGAACACGACTAGTTGCCGTTTCCCTCTGCCATCATTGAGGCCTCTACTTGCTTTCTCTGAACACTTGGTGATGTCACTGGGCTCTGGTCTCCAACTCTGGCTTCCAGCACCTGCAGACGCCTTTCAATACCCTGCTGTGCTGTGGAAGATCTGTCAAGGTGCGCTATAATTTCAGCCTGGTTACTGACGGCACTTTCCGCAAACTTCTCAAACGCTTGTAGGAGGGCGCCAACTCCTAGAGGACTCGAAAGGCGACCCCTCCCTCTTGTACGCGTACGTGACGAGATCCGTGAACGATGCATGGTTGAGAGTCGATAGTCACTTCAACAACTGTGTATCACCCTAAACCCCTGTTACTTTCATGAGCCTACTCTTGCTTTATTTAGAAGTTTTATAAATGGAAACTATAAGGCTACTGTATTTAAAATCCCTATACAAATTTCACGTCAGGTTCAGTATAGTTTAAACTTTTCCACAATAAAATCCAATGAAGAAAATATAATCCTAAAGGGGATTAAAATTATTTAATTAGTTAAATGGCAAATAAAACAATCCCATCAAAATAAGTTACCTAAAGTGACTAAATTTACTACTAAGTTATATCTTAACTTCCCCAAACAAAAGTAGCTTATCGGGTCTGCAAAGCAAGACTAGCTGTATCTAGCCTGCGGGACTACCAACTTTCCCTTTGCTCAGTGCAGCACATGCACTTGCACCGATCCTAAAACATTACTACACACACACACACACACCACTACAACGCGTTGCTCCCCGTATTCACACAGAGCTTTTGCAGTGCAGTGGTGTACGATGCCAATGACAATGAACGTAGGCTACTGCCATTGACCTATCTTAACTTTAGACTACAATCAAAATATGACTTATTCCCTAACTAGACCTAACAATCTTCTAAAATTCCACCTTTCAAATCCCACTTCTGACACCAGTGTAATAACCTTTGGGAATTCTTTTATAAGAAAATGGGGAATTTAAAGACTGCAGGGGTAGATGTTTAGTCTAGCCTAAATTAATGCTCACGCAAGGCCAGGGCCAAGTCATAGATCTACACACATACAATTACAGTCTCTGAGAGAAAGGAGTTATCGAACAATGATTTTTAAGTAACTAATGTTTATTCACAAGAAACATGGTGGTGATATCCAATATTTACTTGCCACAACCTAATAACAGTTACACTTAACTCACATTTATACTAGTTCTTGCCCTTTGGCTAATCGATGATGCTCCCGAGCAACATCCTCCCAGCTCCTAACTCTAAGTTCTCACAGAATCTGTCTGTCCCAAACTACTTCGGCCTCAGCTCCAAACTTTTACACACTCCCAAAAACCTCGCCCAAATTAAAGCTAGTCTCCAATTCAGACCTCCCTTTTTAATCGTTCGAGCATCCAATTTCTGTAACAGTATGGTATTTGGTATGGTATTTATTGAATCATGCATCGCACTTACATATACTGAATTACACATGGATATACATTGCATTTTAAAAACAAGTGTACAATTTAAAACAGTATCATTTACAGATTTACATAATTATAAGTACACGTATATGTCACATGTTTATCCTTAATTTTCTTCTATAAGCCTATACAGAAACGGGCTTGATTGATTGAAAGAGAGGGTAGGATAAGGGTGCCCCCCCCCCTTTCATCCAAGCGCGTAGCCAGGATTTCATTTTAGGGGGGGCGGTAGTGAGCACGCGAAGCGTGCGAATCACTTAAAGAGCGCGCGAAGCGCGCTCCCTAGGGGGGTGGGTGCAGGGAGGGGGGAGTTTCCCCCCTCCCGCGCGAAGCGCGGAAGCTTTGAAAGAAGACGATTCGTTGTACCTTTCTCGACTCATAATCCTTGTCTGAATTCAGTCCCTCCCCTCTCTCGCGCGAAGCTTTGACGTTTCATTAAATTATTAGAGAAAGAAGACGATTCGTTGTACCTCTCTCGACTCTTAATCCTTATCTGTATTCAGTCCCTCCCCTCTCTCACGCGAAGCTTTGACGTTTCATTAAATTATTAGAGAAAGAAGACGATTCGTTGTACCTTTCTTGACTCTTAATCCTTGTCTGAATTCTGTTCCCCCCCCCCCCTCTCGCGCGAAGCTTTGACGTTTCATTAAATTATTAGAGAAAGAAGACGATTCGTTGTACCTTTTTCGACTCTTAATCCTTGTCTGAATTCTGTTTCCCCCCCCCCCCCCCCCTCTCGCGCGAAGCTTTGACGTTTCATTAAATTATAAGAGAAAGAAGACGATTCGTTGTACCTTTCCCGACTCATATGTCTTAATTTGAACTCAGTTTCCCCCTTCCCGCGCGAAGCGCGGAAGCTTTGACGATTCATTGTACCGTTCTCGACTCCTTTTCCCTTTTTCTTCCTACGTCCTCTTTCTTTTTTTTCTTCTCTTTCTCTCTCTTTTTTTTTTTTGGCCGGCGTTTTGGGGGGGGCGACCGCCCCCACCGCCCCCCCCCTGGCTACGCGCCTGCTTTCATCACTCCAATGTGCACATCATTTGTGGTCCCGACGCGCAAGACAGGGTCTGAGTTATCCAAGCTATAGACTACAGTCTAAGCATGCCCTCAGTGTAATGTACCTGGATAAAGGTACTTTAGGCTTGGCGAAAGACATCATTATACGCATTTATTTTCTTAGTATGTCCTAATCACCGTTTGAAAGGGGTAGGGAAGAGGGTACTGGACCAAATTTCCTGAAGAGTTGGCTGTCCCTATAATCCGAAAATAAAACAAAAAATAGCACAAAACAGAAACACAAAAAACGTAAATTAAAAAAGACAAAGCTCCCCAGATTTTCGAATTCGCCCGGAAATCTTGCAATTTTCCAACACTCATGATAAGAAAAATTCTAAACATATAAAACATACAACAAAATCAACAATAAAAATAACAACAAAGACTCAAACAACAACAACAACAAAAGTCGACAGTTTTCGAGATTTCGGGACAGCCTACATAATTTCCAATTTTGCTTCCAGATTTTTGTAAGGGATATTTGTTACCACCCCCCCCCCCACACACACACACGCGCGCACGCACACGCACAAACACACACACACATAAAAAAACACACACACGCTCACACATACAGAGCCCATCCCTAGTGACCCTCCTGAGGATGATCTACAATGATGTTGTTTTTAAGTTGTTCTCTTTTTCATATTCATTTTCTAGCTCCCTGTTGTTCATTTCCCGCGTGGCCGCCGAACCCGAGAAAGACAATGCGGATACTGATTCTGGTAGGTCTGTGGCATAGCTACATGGGATACGTAAAGGCACCTGTGCTCCCCCCTCCCCCCTCATCAAGTGATGAAAAGTAGGAAGAGAATAGGGGGAATGAGAAAAATAGAAAGAGGGAAAGGGAAATGACGAGAAGAGAAGACGCCTGTAACTGGACCACCTATACCGCACACTCCCTCTAATCAGGAGCCTTATAAATTCACATTTCATTCTCCCTGTAGGAGCTGTGCCCCTCTTCCCATCCCCATCGTTGCAGTGCCCCCGCCCCAAATGTTTCATCCATCTTTTCACCAAATATTCCAGGTGGTTTCTTTCAAAAGTGCAATCGGATGACCATAATTCAACTCATTTTTTGTTGTTGTAATTTACGATGCAACATCTTCTCAAGAGGTGAACGAATGTATTCATGACTTTGGCATTGAATGATTATTTTTAAATGCACAAAGTGGGACTGCTTGATGTGTAAAAGATCTACGGATATTAAGGGTCGTTAATGTTGTACCATGTGCTAACTACGAACTGGTCTCTTGTCCCGGCCCCCACTCAGTGTTATTTAGGGTACGCATATGCTCGTTCCCTCTTTTTGAAAGCACCCCCTATCTGAGGACTGCCAACATTTCCGAACCCCCCTTTCGCGGGCTTTTCGCGGGTTTTTCCTGCCTTGGAGACCCCCCTAAATCAGGAAAAATGCTCAATGTACCCCCCTAAATTCGGAATAACTTCTCAGGAGTCCAAAGAGATGAGAGAAAAAAAAAGAAAAAACACCCCCTTTTTAAAGAAATCTCCGGGTGAAAAGTCAAATATACCCTTTTTTTTTTACAATTCTCGGGCCGGACTTTGTCGAACGAAAAGTACCCCTTTACCGGACATTTTGGCAACACGAATGCGGTCATTCCGACCCCTGAGTGGGGGGGGGGGGGGGGGTGGGGGCCGGGTCTCTTGTCGAGGGAGCAAATTTCGGATCACATATGGGACGCAAGATTAATCCTTCATTTCTGCTTTCCTGACATATTATGCTTCCCCTTTCTAATTTACAGGCAATACACTGTCGGCCAGCGCGTATTTGGCGCAGTTTAACAGCGGGGACTTTGATGACGAAGAATTGGCGGCCTATGAACTTATTCTCGAACATTCGGATGAATTGACATCACAGTAAGTTTAGAAAACGAGAAAAATCACGTGACTTGACCTACGAATGACAATATCACGTGGCCTGACATCAAAGAATATTTAGAAAATTTGAAGATCACGTGACTTTCCCTCCAAGCAGGGAGGTGTTTTAGACCCTGCTCCAAGTATAGAGAATAAAAAAACGACACGATTGCAAGAACTTTCAAAAAGTATATCTTAGACAACAATGGATAGTGTTTTCCGATCTTTTATCATATGATATGAACTTAATGTTTTCAAAACAGAATAAATATAATGTCTATAGAACGGCGCTACATGCCAATACACTTGATTGTATTTAAATTGATTACTGTAAATTTAAAATTTAAGCCCATTGCACACTATACGATCTGACTACGATCCGATTTTGAATGAATCTGCAATAGCAATTAATTTGAATATTCAAGTTTTACAAATGTTAATGATCGAGAATGTGAGTGATCTGTATGCATCTATCATGAAATCTAGATTTTAAGGGATTTCAAGCGTCTTTAGAGGAGGAAGAGCTAAGTCGGCTCAGAATCGTATGACGTCAGATCATCTAGTGCGATTGTTTACGATTTGAAGCCGTTTCAGCTTTAAATTCTGACTAGGGGCTCAAATGCAGCAAATTTCTGCATGTATGGTGTTGTTATCATCAATCAGAACCCAAATCGGGAAGATGATGTATGTTTAGATTTCCTTATGTAATATTTAAGTGAAATTTCTTGGAAAATTGGACTGCATGTGGATCGTGCATTGTGCGCTGGGCATTGGATTATTAGTAGAAAAGTGCTATCATAATGATCACGGATAACTGATAAGCGCGCAATTTATGATAGCAGAAGTAGTAGGCTAGTAGTAATAGTAGTAGATCGTTACATTTTAAGGTTTTATACCTTTAAGATTTCTTGTTTTGGAGGCCGCCATCTTAGTCATGCAAGCATCGCTTATGATTGCTGTCTCCTGCACTTTTTAAACAGATAGTTCGGATAATACTTAAATTTATAATAATATGTTATAGAAATATTAAATTCCGTTATTATATGTAAAAAAAAAAAAAACATTTTGACATGAAGTTATTATCGTTTGTATATTTTGTATTATACCTTACGTAATATGTTCTTTGTTATTCAGTTATTATATTTGGAAAAATGCAGAAATAAAATCCAAAGTAGTATACAAATATACACTGCCTTGAGAGGTTCCGGTTAAAACTATGCGCAAGAGGTGACTCCAATATTACTATTCGCTGAGGGGCGCAGCCCCGAAGCAAATGGTACTTTTGGAGTCACCGAGGCCCATAGTTTAACCCAGTACCTCGAATAGAAGGCATGGTATATTTGTTTTATATCCTGCATCAAAAATTTATTTAAAAAAAAAAAAAAAAAAAAAAAAATTGGGAAAAAAAAATTTAGAACAAAAAAAATGTCAATTTTTATCTAAAAATTTTTAATTTTTTTTTTCTTTAAATTAAGATTTGAAGAAAAAAAAATTGATTTGAAGAAAAAAAATTCACGTTTTTTTTTTCAACTCCCAAATAGTAAACCGAAATAGTACTCTCATATAGTACTTTCTAAAAATAGGTCAAATATTTTTGGTCATGTGACGAGCTCTCAACCAATCAAAAGCCAACAAATTTTTGATGCAGGATATAATAGTAATCATAAGTCGTGATAGTAGGCCTAGTAGTTATAGTAGTATAGTAATAGTAGTCGTAGAAGTAGAAGACATTAATGAATAACTTGTTTACCACAAGGCTAATCTTTCACAAGCTCTATTCTTTGAAACTATTTTGTACGTTGTCTTATCATTATTATTATCATTATTTCTTTTGCATGTAGTCTCTCGCCGGAAACATGTGAGGGTATCAAAACTGCTTATCACTTTAAAGAAGAAGAATCGTGCTTAGAGGCGTCCAATAAGCAGTATCGCCGACTCGACGGGGCTTGTAACAACCTGAAAAATCCGAACTGGGGAAAAGCTAAGTGGCCGTTGAGGAGACTACTTAAACCTGTCTATGCGGATGGTTAGTAAAGTCTTATAAAGTGATTTATTGAAACTCGATATTCTCATACACAAGCTACAATGATACTTAATATGACGGTTAAATTTTTACTTTTCTTTTACTGTTTTACCACTGCATCTCGTCGGAATTTTTTTTTATCGGGTATTAGGGGCTCGCGGGGGGCTCGGAAACCGTGATAAACCGATTGTTTTTTGAAAGTCTTTGCACTCGTGTCTTGATCAAAGGAAATTAGGGTAAAGGTTGCCTCATTTCGGCGTACAGGCATGATAATGGAGAAAAGTTTGGTAAAATTCATCTTAGTCGTCATGGTGTAGAAAATCATTTATCGGAGTATTGATAACATTGAGATGATGATAAAAATAGTAACAATAAGAATGATGATTGTAACAATGCTAACAATTACAATAATACAAATAATATTATAATAAGAATGATGATGATATCATTAATAATAATGATAATAATGATAACAATAAGAAAATGATAATAATAATAACAATGATAAAATGATAATTATAATACAAATAAAAGTAATAACAATAATAATAATAACAATTTCATAACGTGCGAGTCCTTTTGAAATCGAATGCACACTTGCAAAAGATGAAACCATATAAAAGCATCAGACGCAATATTACCGTTTGAATAGGATCAGGTAATCAATCAATAATGGGCCAAATCAAACAGATACGTGTTTAGATTTAACTTCAACTGATCTGCTTATCTGCTAAGATGCGGTCACAAAATTCTGTCATCATGATCATAAATGTATAATAATAATAATAACAATCTTGACTCGTTGTGATGGTTTTCATTGTAGGCATTGAAGCGATGAGAGTACATAAGAGGCACCCCGATGCTACCCTGCCGAATGCTAGAGAAGTCTCACTCAAGGTGAGCACCATAGCCGAGGTAGAGGGCAATGACCCCACAGGTTCGATGCTCGTAGCCATTTTGGGCCAGTTTCTCGATCATGACGTTTCAAAAGCGCCTCAATACAACCGTGAGTATACATACCCACATATCGGGAGAACTTCTAACATCGGGGCATCGGGGCATGATCGCTACCGGTCAGATGGTAGCGTTACACTTTCTTTCGTGAAATGAAAACGGGAGACCATAATTATGTGACCTTTCATAGATTTGTCGTCGGGTTTCACAAAGTGTCGGGTAAATTGGACCAGACCATGTAGATGAGAGGGGTTTATATCACAAACATTACCCCTGTCATTTCGTGAATAAAAGGGCACGTTTTCACACAAGCTGGTAACGCGACCACCGCAGACTCGACGCGATGATTCGAAGTATGCCCAAACCACATGTGTCTGGACAGTTGATTTCATATACATTTTAAGAAGTTTATGAATAAAAATGCATCTTTTAAAGCTTAATTAGACAATTATAAGGGACAGATCATAGTAGATTGTGGACAAATCTTACCTATCAGACATCAATAACATTGAAGTCCTTTCTATTGACCTAATGGGAATCACCGTAAGCTCCGTGTACAAGCCACCTCAAGAGCCTTTCGACCTGCCCGGCAGAGCTACTGACGGCAGGATGAATGTGGTCATTGGTGATTTCAACAGCCATAGCATTTTCTGGAGATATAGAGAAATGAACGAAGATGGTGAACTCGTTGAGACATGGGCAGATGCTAACCAGCTGTCCCTCATTCATGACGCTAAGCTTCCTGCCTCTTACAACAGTGCAAGGTGGAGACGTGGCTACAACCCTGACCTGATATTTACATCTACCAGGATTGCTAACCAGTGCGAGAAAGTCATTCTCGACCCAATCCCTCACTCCCAGCACCGACCGATAGGACTTAAGGTTAATGCAGTCATTACTCCACGAGCAGTACCCTTCCGACGTCGTTTCAATCTGAGGAAGGCAAACTGGGAAAAGTTTGCTAAGGACTTTGACTCCTACATCCAGGACCTACCTGCCACCCCCCAAAACTACGACACCTAATTTGTAGAGTTGATGAAGAAATCGTCAAGGCGTAACATCCCCCGAGGATGTCGCACAAGCTACATTCAAGGCTTGACAGACCACTCCAAGATGATGTATGAAGACTACATCGAACACTTCCAGATGGACCCCTTTAGTGAGGAGACACTGGAATCTGGAGAAAATCTGACCAAGGAAATTGGTGAATCTAGAAGGAGGAAGTGGCAGGAATTCATTCAATCCACTGACATGACACATAGCAGCAGGAAGGCATGGAAAACGATCCGGATACTGGGGAATGACTATACAAAGGCCCAAACAAGATCTGAAGTCACTGCTGACCAAGTTGCCCATCAACTCCTATTGAATGGTCGGGGAAACCCTGACCATCACCCCAGAAGAGCCAGACTCCCTAAGGTCCCAGACGCTCCAAGCTCTCAAGATGACCCAGGCTTCACTAGACCGTTCACCATGAACGACCTGCTTGCTGCCATCAAAGCAACAAACAACAAAGCTGCTGGACTTGATGACATCCTCTGCGAGCAGATCAAACAGCTTAGACCAGGCGCCCTCAACTGGCTTCTCAAAATGTTCAACGAATGTTTGGGCACCAACAACATCCCAAAGCTCTGGAGGAAATCCAAAGTTATTGCCCTGTTGAAGCCTGGTAAAGACGCAGCCAGTCCAAAGAGCTACAGGCCTATCTCCCTACTGTGCCATACATATAAGCTGTTCGAGCGGCTTATCCTCAACCGCATCGCCCCATTCGTGGATGAACATCTCATTCCAGAACAAGCAGGGTTTAGGCCAGGAAAATCATGCACTGGCCAACTCCTAAACCTCACTCAGTTCATTGAGGACGGGTATGAGAGTAAGCTAATCACCGGAGCTGCTTTCGTTGATCTCTCTGCTGCCTACGACACCGTGAACCACAGAATCCTTACCAGGAAGATCTTTGAGCTGACAAAGGATGTGAGACTGACTGGACTCATCCAGACGTTGCTGTCCAATCGGCGATATTTTGTGGTTCTCAATGGGAATCGCAGCAGATGGCGCAGACAGAAAAATGGCCTACCACAAGGAAGTGTGCTCGCACCGTTACTCTTTAACGTGTACACGAATGACCAACCGATCCACCCAAACACCAGGAGCTTCCTCTACGCCGATGATCTCTGCATCGCCACCCAGAACCAGTCTTTTGTGAAGTTGGAGGAGTCCCTCAGTGATGCCCTGGCCGTTCTCATCCCATACTATGCGACCAACCACCTGAGAGCTAACCCTGATAAAACTCAGATAAGCGCATTCCACCTCAAGAACAGGGATGCCAACCATCAACTAAGGATCAGCTGGTATGGGAAAAGGCTGAAGCGCACTCCCAACCCAGTCTACTTAGGCGTCACACTCGATCGCTCCCTTACCTGCAAGAACTACATTGCCAACACAAAGGCAAAAATTGGAGCCCGCAACAGCATCCTCAAGAAGCTAGCCAACACCAACTGGGGGACTGATGCCAGAACAATCCGGACGACAGCCCTCGCGCTTTGCTTCTCTGCTGCGGAGTATGCATCACCAGTATGGAGTCGGTCGGCCCATGCACCCAAGATTGACCCAGCTCTAAATTCATCTTGCAGAGCGATCACTGGATGCCTTAGGCCAACTAAAGTAGAAGACATCTACCTGCTCTGCGGTATTGCCCCTCCACACGTCAGAAGGTTGGTCTTGTCCCAGAAAGAAAAGGATCGACAAACAAGAAAACAATCCACTCCACCCACTCTTCGAACAACATCCAGTGGGCAAGCGGCTCAAATCCAGACACAGCTTTCTGCACTCTGTAGAGCCTCTTAATACTAGCCCTCACAACCAAAGGATGACTTTGTGGTCTAACCACCTTCAGACCACTCCACATAAACTCTCCCTCAGCCCGAAGGAATCCCTCGCAACCGGCTCCAGTGAGACTTGGCCTACCTGGCTTAGCCTCAACGCCTAAGAACTGGCTACGGTCGATGCAGAGTCCTAATGCAGAGGTGGGGTCTAGGAGACGAACAAACGGCATGTGAATGCGGCCAGGAACAGACAATGGAACACCTGCTAGTCTGCCCACTCCTGCCAGAGCCATGCACCCAAGATGACCTGGAAGTCGTGAATTGCCGTGCCAAAGCCTGTGTGGACCACTGGACGGGACTTGTGTAGTGACTCGATAAAAAGAAGAAGATAGTAGATTGTGCTGTTTAATGTATATATATTTGTTTAATCCGAAGCCAAAGGCAAAATAGGCATTCTCTTTTTGTTTAATTCAGTTTAATTATACCAATCACCAAAATATCGTTTGCTCTTGATGTAAAAGGTGTCTAATGATGCTAAACTGTAGTCAAACTATAAGCTTCAAATATTTCTATGAGATAGTGCAGTTTACACCTGGGGGGGGGGGGGGGGTACTCACATATTAAGACATACGGGAGTGTCCCGCTATAATGGGCAACTTTTTCAAACACAAAAATCCCTAAACATGGGTCCCAATTTTAACAAAAGCACCCCTAAATATGGGTCCGCTTTTTCAAATTTTGAAAATTGTGAAAATTTTCTGGGTTTTTATCATGCAAACACCCGAAAAATTTAGGGGAAAATGGGCTCTACTTCGAGAAAAATCCGCCCAAATGACTCTTAAAAATTGGTAGGAATTTCGAGGCTTCAGCGGCAACCCTCCGTCAAAACTAAATCTGAGTACCCCCCCCCCCCCCTCCACGGGGAGTTTACATGTTATGTCGCCACCGTAACTGCGGAAAGTTTGACCCCTTGTGACCCTAAATTTGGAGGGGTGCGGAAAATGAGGTTTAATTTGCTTTTGTGCAATACTGAAAGGGACAATATTTTGTAATCCTTTATATTTGTATTCTACGTTTACTTAGCTCTCCATTGACTCGGATATGAATAAATATTTTCATCGGATAAGGTCTTTAACATATGTAATTACGGCCGAGGCGGCGGAGCGACTTCCAAAGTGTTGGGGGGGGGGGGGGGGAGGGCACCAACAAAAAAGGGCATTTTTTTGGAAAGAGGGCAACTTCAAAGGAACATCTCAAATCGAAAATATACAGTTTTTTAGACATTGGTATATACCCCTATATTGGGATTACATTATCAGGGATGATTTCAATATTTGTTTTTCTTTATACATCATAAGATACTGCATCATACTTTGCAGTTGGGTGTGATTGTCTGAAAATTCAATTGTGAGAGAGCAAAGCGAGCCTCAAAAGACTGAAAAGACTGAAAAGACCTTTGATAAGTTACATAATTATAACATCTATGACTACGAGCGAGCATAGCGAGCGAGTTTTGGGGGAAATCGCTCTTACTTGCTTGAAATTAGGGGCACGTTTAATGATGAGAGGAAAAGGGGACACTTATCGAAAGGGTTAAGACACTTATTAGAAAAGAAAAGGAGCACGTGTAATAAGAAAGGCTTATTATCAGAGGTGAAAAAGGGGCACTTCTTACACCTAAAAAAAAGGCACGCCCCTGGGATGAAAAGGGATTTTTATGAGAATAGGAAATGGGCATTTGTCGACGGAAAAGAGGCACCCATCAGAGTTTGATAGGGGCATTTATAAGAAGTGACAAGGGGCATTTATTTAAAAAAGGGATAGGTTCCTTATGAAAAAGGAAAAAGGGGTTCATATCATTGTTAAAAGGGTAATTATCAGAGGTGAAAAGGGGCACTTATCCCATCTGAAAAGAGGCACTGACCATACATGAAAAGAGGCGCTTATGAGAATGAAAAAGAGGCACTAATGATAAAGGGAAATGTGCATTATTTTGGTAAGAGAAAAGGGGCACCAATCAGATTTTAATAGGGGCATTTATCGGAGGTGAAAGGGGGATTTTATGAGAAGGGGAAAGTGGCTCTTATAAGAAGAAAAACGAACATTTAATAGGAAGGAAAAGGGGGACGTGTCAAAATAAAAGGGGCATTTATAAGAGATGAAAAGAGCACTTATCAGGAGGGGAAGGGGCACTTGTCAAAGTCAAATGAGTATCTCTCAGAATTGAATAGGGTCATTTACAAGAGATGAAAAGGGGCCCTTATGAGAATGAAAAGGAACTATTTTCATAAATGAAAAGGGGCATTATTATGAGAAGGAAAACGGGCAAGTTTTTAAATGGGGCACTTAGCATAAGGAAAAGGGGCACTACATAAAAAAGGAAAGGGGCACATGTGAAAATATATGGTAAACTTATCCGAGTTAAAAAGGGGAAGGGGCACTTGTTACAAAGCAAAAGGGGAACCTCTCAGACTTGAATAGGGCAATTATCAGAGGTGAAGGGGGCGCTTATCAAAAGTGAAAAGGGGCGCTTCTCGTATCCGAAAAGGGGAACTTACTAAAGATTTTAAAAAGGTACGAATGGAAACAAGCGCGTAGCCAAGATTTTATTTTAGGGGGGCGGTAGTGAGCACGCGAAGCGTGCGAATCACTTACAGAGCGCGCTCCCTAGGGGGGTAGGTGCAGGGAGGGGGGAGTTTTTACATTTCATTAGATTACTAGAGAAAAAGGGGGATTCGTTGTACTGTTCTCCACTCTTAATCCTTGTCTAAATTCAGTTTCTATTGACGTTTCATTAAATTATTAGAAGACAATTCGTTGTACCGTTCTCGACTCTTAATCCTTGTTGGAATAAAGTTCCCCTTCCTCCGCGCGTAGCGCGGAAGCTCTGACGTTTCATTAAATTATTAAAGAAGACGATTCATTGTACTATTCTCGACTTTTAATCATTGTCTGAATTCAGTTTGCCCCCCTCCCGCGCGAAGCGCGGAAGCCTTGACGTTTTATTAAATTATTAGAGATCGAAACCGGGGATCGAAAGAAGACGATTCGTTGTACCGTTCTCGACTCTTAATCCCTTTTCTTCCCACTTCCTCTTCCCTTATTCTTTCTCTCTCTTTTTTTTTTTTTTTTTTTGGCCGGCGTTTGGGGGGGGGGGGGGGAGACCGCCCCCTTCGCCCCCCCCCCCCTGGCTACGCGCCTGAATCGAAATTCGACACTTATTGCAAAGGAAATGGGAACTTGTCAAAGGAAAAGGGGTACGTGTCAAAATAAAAGGGGCATTTATCAGAGGTGGAAAGGGGAAGGGGCACTTAAAAAATTAATAGGGGCACTTGTCAAAGTAAAAGGGGCACTTTTCCTATGTAAAAAGGGGCACTCCTTACAATGTTAAAGGTGCACAAAACGCAGGATTAATTTTACCAAAAATAAAATCCAGATGGGAAAACAAAGTTTTTCATTTGATGGTTCGGCTCTTTGGAATAGTTTACCTAATTAAAAAAAAAATGCGCAATCAAATTCTTCTTCCAGGTTTTTTCCTTTGGCGTCATGATAATCTTAATCATTGAACTGGTCTATTGTGTTATTTTTTGTTTCTTTCTTTTGTTCGAAAATGTTGTAACTAAATTCAGTTTTTCTCGAATTGGATTGTATATGTTGTAAATTTTGTTTTTATCTTAGGTTTCCACGGAAAACATTATTTAACTACTGATGGAGCCACACTACTAAAAAAGGACAAATAAATAAATTAATTAATTAATAACATGTAAAAATTGGCACTTTTTGTGTACTTGAAAAAGTATGGGGGTACTGTGCTCCCTGCCCCCCCCCCCCCCCCCTGCCTCCGGAGCGCCGCCTCTAAATTAGGGTCAAGTAAAATGTTGGGTCCGGGGTTATAGCCTAGAGTAAAAAAATTAATTTACTCTATCTGTGAGAAAGCCCAGCAATTGTCACAGGGGCACACGTCGCGTACGTAACGTACAACGATGCAACCATTGACTGTCTTACATCTGGATCGAACACTCCCTGAATCTTGAAGAGCCCGATAAATTATATACGAGGATGATTATTAAACAAATGAACCTTAATTGTTGTTTCTTTGGCAGGAGAATGCGAGGAATGCCCAGCTGTAGAGTCAAAGTACTCCTGCTGCTCCATTTCAGTTTTCGAGAAAGACGTTCTGTACCAAGGCAAAATGGTTTGCATGGACTTGCCCCGTACCATTGGGGTACCGGCGCATGGCTGCAGCGGCTTCGAGGAGGAGGAGTCCACCACTAAGGAGCTAGAGGAGCCCATAGTTCGTGAACAACTTAACGATATTACCGCGTATATCGACGCATCCGGGGTGTATGGGTCTTCTGAGGAACGGCTTGAGAAGGTTCGTGACGGTACGTATTAATAGGTCGCAAAGCCAGCTCGATCGCGCCAACGAGACCGACATTAGACCAAACAAATTATTCCAGAGAGCCCAGTAGTGAATATCCGATTTACATACATGGGTAATGGGTTAATTATTAACCTGTGCGTATACAAAAATGCATACCTCTACGTCTATCGATACCCCACTTTGGTAGATGTCCGTTTAAAAGTTGTAACCTGAGTGGCTTTGAATTATATTTCATCTAGTAATTCTGCCTATGATAACCACTGGTGTACTAATGGGAGGAGGGGGGGGGGGGGGGGGGAACGTGGGTCAGTTGCTCCCTCCAATAAATGTCAAACATGTTTTTTCTAATGCAATTCCATTAATTTACAAATTTTGCTGGAATGACATGATTTGCCAGGGGGGGGGGGGGTTTAATTTTTTGTAAATTATACTTTTTTAAAGCGTTTGTTGGAAAATGGCTAATTCCCAAATTTTTAGTCAGGTACAAAAAACTAAAGTGGCCCTCTTTACACTTTTTAAATTTTAAGTAGGTGCCCATTCCATATTCTTATATGTGCCTCTTACTCTTCAGATAAGTGCCCCTTTTTATCTTTGATGAGTACCCCTTCTCACCTCTGATAAGTTACCCCCTTTTTTCTTTCTAATAAGTCCCAATTTTCCTTCTGATAAATGTCACCCCCCCCCTTCTCATCTATGCCCTATTCACAATTCTAATAAATGCTCTATTAAAATATCATAGGTGCCCCTTTTCCTACGACAAGTGCCAATGTTTTCTTTGTAAAAAGTGCCCCTTTCATATCCCACAAGTGCTCCTATTCATCCCCGGTGAATGGCCCTTTTTAGGGAACAAGAAGTGCCCCTTGCCACCATGCACCGATAAGTGCCCATTCACCTCTAATTACCTCTTTTTCAAATCTGAGAGGTGTTGCCTCTTTTTATCATTACAAGTGTCCCTATTCATCTCCAATGAGTGCCCCTGTTATTTCAACACGTGCCCCCTTATCCTTCTTAATTATTGCCATATTCCTTCTGATAATTGTCCCTAATTCTTCTTTGTAATAAGTGCCCCTTTTCCATTCTCATTTTCATCTTTGGTAAGCACTGGCATACTGGTGGGGGGGGGGGCGCTTGCTCCCTCAATAAAATTAAACCGTGACTTATTTTCAATTCCATACCAGTGATTTATAAATGTTCGTGATATCACATGATTTTCATTTTTCAACAAAATGTGTGTTTCTGTTGCAATCTGACACATTCCCAAATAGCCAGGAAGAGCATATGTTTTTTATAGTCACTAATGGGCCTTAGTGTCCACTAACAGTAACACTTGTAGAAAATTCCTTTCCAGCAGCTACTGCGACAAGCACTGCCAGGAGATAACATGCTACCCACCACTCGGGCTGTGCATGCACAGATTTGCGAACGAACGTTCCATAGGTACCCGGTACAGCATGTAACATTGCAAGTGTACCGTTAAGTGGCCCAGTGGGGTATTAATTTTTTTTCTTCATCAAAATTGAGATTGTTATCTTAAAATGATCCATGGATTTTAAGCTTTAAGAAAATACATACATTGTGGGGTTGGGGTAGCTATTGAATGGACAAATTAAGGAATTTGTTATCAATGTTGTCAATTTTCTGGGCCGAAAGTGATCATTTTCTGGCTTAGATTGGAGATTTTTAATTGTAATTTTCATAAATAGTCCCCCCCCCCCCGACAGCAAAATAATAATAATAATAATTACAATAATAATATTAATAATAGACACTGTCCAACTGTCCATAAATTCCTGGTCATCCCTACCCTACCTTTGATTATTTTTTATTTTTTCCTGAAGCAAAATATACTTTAAATAAAAGGATACTTGAATTATTTGTGTGTAACATGATACATTATATTCACAGTGCACGGGACATTTTGGAGGGGTTATTTTGGGGTACATATTTTCATAATTATGTTTCCGAGTTGATGAAGAAAAAAATTCTCTGTTGGTAGAATAGTTACATGCTTTAATTTTAGTACATGTCGTCAAGTCAAAATTTCCTACTTAGGTATGCCCCAGATTGCACATTTTCAAGTCGAAAAATGCAAAAGCTCCCTACCGTGGGAGGGGGGACACTTCCTCCCTCCGCTCGGTCGCAAAGATTGCGCCCCCCAAATTTTTTTTTTGCTCATTACCAGGGGCGGCGACGCAGTGGCGAAAAGAGCAAAAACGTTGGGGGGGGGGGGCAGGAAAAAAAATATATGCATCATCACCACTACTCTTGCATGTAACATGCAGTTCTGCAGTCCCTGCAGAACCAATGTTGGGGAATGGGATAAAGTAATAAAGTATTAACGATCAGGTAGAGCAAAGCGAGCGAAGCATGTGGAGCGTAAAGTGGCGTGGAGTCCAGGAGTAAAACCCCAGCAGGGGTCAAGGGGCGGAGCCCCCTGAAGCTTAGGAACTAAGGCATTTAATAACGGTCAGATGAGCATCCCGGGGCAGAGCCCCTGGAAGCTCAGGAGTTTTAGGCATTTAATTCCGGTCAGATGAGATATATTTTGTTACCTTACTTGTGACGCTCATGGCCTGCAGGTCCCTAATTGGAATGGGGTCCAGGGGGCAGAGCCCGCAGAAGCTTAGGGGTTTTAGGCATTAAATTATTATCAGATGAGTATCCAGGGGAGGCATTAGGGCCCTTCTTGGGGTCCAGGGGGCAGAGCCCCCGGAAGCTCAGGGGTTTTAGGCATTCAATTACGGTCAGATGAGCATCCAGGCCAAGGGTCTGCTTTAGGGCCCTAATGGGGTCCAGGGGGCAGAGCCCCCAGAAGCTCAGGGAAAAATCGTGCCATTTCAACAACATTTGTAAATCATTGGTATCAAATTAGAAAATATACACCACGTTTGATTTTTTTTTTTTGGGGGGGGGGGGGGTAACTGCACCTGACCCCCCAATCAGTATGCCAGCGCAAGGGAGCATAGCTAACGAGAGGGGTGAAGGTGACGAAAGTGACTACCCCCATGTTTTTTAAGTTTTGCTGTTTTAACAAATTACATTCCTTAATTATCTAAGCTATAGTATAAAAACAAGCAATATACCCTTTTTTCATAGTTTTCTACAATAATTACTTATTCATTGTGAAAGATATTATGCGATGGAGTGTAGCTACCGCATCTTTTTGCATCTTTATTCGTCGAAATGCTGCACTCTTGGGCTCTTGGGGGGGACGGACGATTCCCCCTAAAAAAATTGAGGGGGGGGGAGCCACTGATATCTTTTACTGATGACACCTTTAATTTTTCATAACTCTGCTGCCACGGATGACTGAGCAGCAGCCTTTAAAGGCATCGTTTGACAATGTTAAATCTGAGATGCATTGCCCTACGTGTTATCAGTGTCTGTGATATGGTGTAATATTGAAGCCCTAAAAAAATTGTGCTTCAAAATGATCAAGAATGCCTCAAAAAAAAATCTTTGAGTGACTGGTTTTACCATACTTGTTTTTCCCAATAGACTGTATTATAAAAAACATTAGGAAAATGCAAAATTTGGTTTTGATTTCCAATCATAAATATCTTGATAATCACACAGGCGATCGGCTTGTAAAAGTCATGGGGTTCCTGACTGACCTAAAGGTTATAATTATCATTGCAGCATGAGCTAATTAAATCCAGGATTTTGATTCAGAATCTGAGACGAAGTTACCGGATCCCTTTAAAAAGTTTGGACTGAATTAAGAATGAATATGGGTCAAATTCTCTTATTATACGCACATAACTATTATACACAATTTTATTTCAGTCTGAAACCAATTTGTGACTTTATTCACATTGATTTTGTGCATTTGAATAACAGGCGCGTAGCCAGGGGGTGGTGGGGGCAGTCGCCCCCCAAAGAAAACACCGGCCAAAAAAAGAAGAGAGAGAAAGAGAAGAAAAAAGTGAGACGACGTAGGAAGAAAAAGGGAAAAGGAGTCGAGAACAATACAACAAATGGTCGTCTTTCTCAAATAATTTAATGAAACGTCAAAGCTTCCGCGCTTTACATGGAAAGAAAGTGCGGAAAGGGGGAAACTAGGTTCAAATTAAGGATTAAGAGTCGAGAACAATACAACGAATCGTCTTCTTTCTATAATAATTTAACTCTTTGCCCGCCACGTTCGGCTAGCGGAACATACAGCGGGCTGCCAACTTCGACTCAAGTCACATTTCATTCACAATACACACGGAACGCATTTAATTCTATTGTACGCACACACACACAATAGTAACGCGTGCTTCGCATTGTATACACATCACACTTCATTGCACCGCTTTCGCAGACATTGTTTACATTGACATTTTCCGAGAAAAATTGAGTTTTTGAAACTGCTTTTGCAAATATTCTGATGAGCTAGGATGGCCCCTATTAGGAGGAGACGGGACTTCTTCACTGCTGATCAGGTACGAGAACTTGTGATGGACCCTGTTCCAACAGCCGACTCTGATTCAGAGGAGAGCGAGACTGACTCTGACGATTTGATTTGCAAATTTGATTGTCTTGTGTCGTTTATTATTTTCAAAAAAGTGACTGTTTTTTTTTTATGGGAGTTCTTATTCAACACTTTTTAGAGTGTGGTTGAGTTGTGGGATGAGATGAGATGCATGTAGAGAAGTTGAGTGACTAACAAGGAAAGTGTGGATGATAGAGAATTAAATAGAGTGAAAGCGTTTTGTAGCATTGAGGGAATAATTCAACATAAAGTACCCTAGCTCTCTCTCTTCGCCTGTCTCTATTTCTCTATACCTGACTTTCTCTGTCTCCGTCCCTTTCCCTTCTATCTCTCTCTTTCTATCTATCCGCCTCTCTGTCTGCCTGTCTCTTTCGCAATCTGATTGTCTCTTTTCTCTCTCTCTCTCTCTCTCTCTCTCATTTCTCTCCCTGTCTCTTTCTTCTTCCCCTCTCCCTGCCTATATCTTCTTTTCACTCTCACTTTCTCTATCTGCCGCTATCTCTCTCTCTCTCTCTCTCTCCTTGTTTCTTATTTCTCTCTGCCCCTCTGTATCTTCTCATCCTCACTTTCTCTTTCTGCCTTTCTTTCTCTGTCTGCCTATCTGTCTTTCTCTCTCCCTGTCTCTTCTTATTTATATCCCTATCTGCCTATCTCTTTCTTCTTCCCCTCCCCCTCTATCTCTATCTTCTCACTCTCACTTTCTGTATCTGCTTATCTCTTTCTTTCTCTCTCTCTCTCTCCCTCTATCTCTCCCTGTCTCTTATTATTTCTCTCCCTATCTGCCTGTCTCTTTCTTCCTCCCCTCTCTCTGCCTCTCTCTACCTTGTTCTCACTCTCATTATCTCAACCTGCCTCTGTCTTTCTCTGTCTGCCTATCTGTCTTTCTCTCTCCGTGTCTCTTCTTATTTATATCCCTATCTGCCTGTCTCTTTCTTCTTCCCCTCCCCCTCTATCTCTATCTTCTCACTCTCACTTTCTGTATCTGCTTATCTCTTTCTTTCTCTCTCTCTCTCTCTCTCTCTCTCTCTCTCTATCTCTCCCTGTCTCTTGTTATTTCTCTCCCTATCTGCCTGTCTCTTTCTTCCTCCCCTCTCTCTGCCTCTCTCTACCTTGTTCTCACTCTCATTATCTCAACCTGCCTCTGTCTTTCTCTGTCTGCCTATCTGTCTTTCTCTCTCCCTGTCTCTTCTTTATTTCTTTCCCAATCTGCCTGTCTCTTCGTTCTTATTCTCTTTCTTTCTCTCTCCCTCTCTCTGTCTACCTCTTGTTATAATGAACATGTCAATATGAGACTACATATCGTCCTTGTTTTCACGAAGTGACGGTAGTGAGGAAAATCGTAACGCAAAGTGAATGCAATTTTTTTTCACTACCGTCACTTCGTGAAAATAGCGACGATATGTAGACGAATATATTTTATTCTTATTTATTATACATCAGCTTTCTACAATTCATAACTTAGTACATGTTTCAAGCATACATTATGTTCATGGCTTGCCTTATTAGTGTAGAAAATCAATAAGTTCTTCTATTCATTTCTTTCAATTCTAATAGCTTGCACAGCCTTGCAAGTAATAATAGAATGTTACACCATCTTACCTACAGACACAATAAAGGTCATCAAAGTACAATCAAGAGACAGGAAGTCTATTCAAAAGTACCCAGGGTCAATTTCAATAGGAGATTAGTTCATTGTCGGCTTACTCTTTATTCAATCCTAAATTACCAGGCTCATTGTGACCTTCAACACATGAATTTGGTATGTAGTGAAAGCTCATGAATACATCTTTTCAATGAACTAACTCAGGACATAAACCTCCATAACAAAGTATTAGATATAAGAGGTATAGAATACCCTTCTAAACGAAAACTTGGATACAAAATGTATAGTTGATAATCTCAAAATTAATGATAATATACATTACAAAAATGATACCACTGGCAAGACTATTAATTTCTATACAATATTGCTACACAAAGTTTTTCATTACAGTACACCAATCAAAAGTTATTGCGAGTTGAATAAGCATAGTCCATGCAGAACCCCTCCTAAGGTGGCACCCTAAAAACAATGTGGCACAGGGGGGATTGTGTACGTGGCGGGCAAAGAGTTAATGAAAAATCGAAGCTTCGCGCGAGGGGGGGGGGGGACAGAATTCTGACAAGGATTAAGAGTCGAGAAAGGTACATCGAATCGTCTTCTTTCTCTAATAATACGTCAAATCTTGCGAGCTATGCGCAGGAGGGGCGGACTGAACATAGACAAGGATTATGAGTCGAGAAGGTACAACGAATCGTCTTCTTTCAAAGCTTCCCACCCACCCCCCTAGGGAGAGCGCTTTGTGTGCTCTTTAAGTGATTTGCACGCTTTGCGTGCTCTCTACCGCCCCCCGAAAATAAATCCTAGCTACGCGCTTGTTGAATAGGAAAGGTGACAATGTCAACTCAAACTCAGGAAAAGGTTCATTTACAGTTATGTGTATAAACAAAGAATTGCATATTCTCTTTGTGTATATTCTGTTTTAATGTGTGATCTCTTTTTCTTTTTCTTTTTCGTTCTACCCTTTTTCCTTTTGCCCTTATTTTAGTTCCCCTTTTCTCAATTTAGACTGGTAAATTTGGTCTCTTTGATACTGTTAACATATGATTGCATGTATTTTGTTTTAATGTATAATATTGTAATGATCTATCGTTTTATATGAAGATGGAAATAAATGAACAAATGAAATGAGTTATGATTAAATCACCAATATATTTTTTCTCATCTTTTAGCTAAATCCTCACGTTTGGCAACCCATCAGCTAGGCGATGCAAACCTGCTCCCGTTTCTGCCACTGGAGCAGGACGAGGACCACCACGAATGCCGCGGCACACAGGGCGGAACGTTGAAATGTGGGTTCGCTGGCGACTTGAGGGCCGCAGAACAGCCCACACTCACCGCGCTCCACACCGTCTTCGTCCGTCTGCATAACAACATCGTGAGTGAGCTTCAGCTCATAAACGGTCACTGGGACGAGGAGCGACTGTTCAGCGAGACAAGAAAGTAAGCACTGCTGCTTTTGTTCTTGGTGTTGTTGATGCGATAGTTTGTTACGGTGCTTAATTTTACGCCGGATTCATATTCATGGAATATGATGTTAATAGTTTGATTTTTTTAGCTAAATTGTATTGTATGATGTTGTCCGTTTTGTAGTATTTTCTGGCCAGCCCGGTAGATAATAATTTGATAGTCCCTTATTGTGGAAATCCGCTCTTTTAAAAGTCTGAATAGGGATAATGCACCTAATTCTAAACTCGACTTTAGCAGTCCATTTAGGAGTTACATGTTGTAAATCAATTCCAAAGCTATATCAGAATTCGCCCACAGTCATGAAGTAGTAACTCCTTGTGAGTGGATTCCACTAGCTTGAGCGTTAATTTTCACTTCAAAAGAAGAGTGGATTTACAATATACTGTCCATCTTGTAGAGAATAGACCGAACTAATCCAGAATTAGCGCATGTCCAAAATGATCCCTAATGATACTGACAGATATTTCAATAGTAGCTATGGTTGCAGATAATGCTTGAACATGAACATTTTCAACAGGGCTTATATGAACGGAGGTTATGCCTGGTGCTTAATACAGTTAATAAGACATAATAAAGTTGGCTTGCTGACCTTCTCCGTGCTGACCATTGCGGCCGTTGGTCCATCGGCGTAGTGCTATCTGATGCACGACTGCAATTGTTGACGCACCATTTCAGAAAGACATCGTTCAAAATAATTACAAAACTGCATAACAACATAGTTTAATTCAACTCAAAGTAACATTCTTTCATTTCCTTTATTAACAAAATACTGAAGTATAAATATGTTCATACGCAATGACATAAGCAATGTAACAATCATATCAACAATTTTAAGGCACAAAAACGGCGTATATCCAAAAATAATAGGCTAGCATCAGACACACCTTAGAACAGTAGACTATGAACATAAGAACAGAAACAATGCAATAGTGTTTTTTAGCCTATTGCATGCTGGAGCTGACGAGTAGGCCTACTCTATTCAGCCTATGAGAGAAACAGGATTCAGGAGTCATTGGGTGAATAACCTGTGTACTATATTAGCAGAGGTATTAACGCACTTGAAATGACGCATGGTGTTGAACGAGCATGAAAAAATGGACAATTCTTCTTCTCGCCAATGATCTTTACGTCATAGGGGACGTACTACGTAACTCCCTCTTCCAATCTCTCATCACTTACTTCAAATAAGGTGCATGCAGACCCTTTACATTCAAGAAAATTCCTTTTGACCCCCCATCATTATTTTGGCATTTTGTCTGTACCTGCATTAAGGTATATTTATAATAATATTTACCTGCTAAGAATTACATTAGTTTCTTTGATTTTTTTGTCTGTAATTTTTTTTTTTTTCATTTCTATTCACGTTACTGGTATGTTTTACTTATATTGCTTGTTATTTTCCATTATGGTAGGCCTACATTCTGCATAATTAAACACCTAATGTTGCCACGCACGATTGTTTGTAATATAAATGCCATTTTTAATTGAATTGTATTTCAGGATCGTTATTGGTGTGTGGCAGCATATTGTATACAACGAGTACATGCCAGCCCTTTTTGGTCCCGTAGCGACTGACCATTTCAAGCTCTCTATTAAGCCTGGTCGCAAGGAAGTCCCAGACTACAATGAGAATCTAAGTGCTACCATGAGCAACGTGTTCGCTTCAGCAGCCTACCGTTTGGGACATAGCCAGGTAACGAAACACCATTATAATCACTTTTTTTTCTTCTTTTAGAAATACGTGCTCTCTGTTATTCTACAGAGTGGGTGCATGTCATCCAAATTTGATGTAGAACAGTAATTCAGAGCATGCGCCAGTACTTCAACAAACACTGTTTATTTCTACTTACTACCTCTGCGATATCATTCTTACATGATGCGTCAGAGACCGCTACAGAGGCCGACGCCTCCTTCCACGTCAGTCAATGACGCATCAAGTGGGACGGGGATAAAAACAAAATTCTGTAAGTGTGCTTTTAATTCCTTGTGCATTAGATTCCGGTGGAGCGTGAGATCTGTGATAACGACCACCGTCAGATACCGGGTCAATCACCGACGCAGTGATGCTTCAAAAAATGTGGTCAGCAAATGAGGAAGTGGGAATAATTGAATGTAATTACTCTTTTTTATCCTTGCACTTTAGATTCCGAGCGAGCTTGAGATCCGTGATAATAAGCACTTCTCTCGGACCGCCGTTCCCCTCCATCACGCCTTCTTTAACGCCTCTGCTATGCACGATGCAGCAAATGTAAGACTACTTGGAGTTTGGGATATGATTAGGGGGAGATCTGTTTTGATTTGATTTCATTTGATTTCTTCTCATTCGTAAAGCAATTGAACAAAGCATGAGAACATATTTGACATTGTTTTGATATAATGAATTTCGTGCCCGGATATCATGGCAAGATAATTGTAGCTGTGAAAGCTAAAGAGACAGTAGACTGATTGATTGATTGATTGATTTATTTGGGTATGAGAAGTAGGCAGTAAAGGAAACCATCAATATTACACATCGGAAGATTGACAAATAAATTAATTATTTCAAAGCTTGTGAATATCTCACATCACAATTACATTTCAATATTAGACACGATATATAATTATGTAGGGAATAGGTATGTTGTCATAATTCAATATTTATTGATTCCATTCAATCATAAATATATACATTAAAAATAAATAATATACTGGACAATAACAAAACAATACAACAGGAAACAAATATCTATCTATATAAAATAAACATATGTTATAAGTGAAGAAGGAATACAAAATTGAATTTCTTGTTATCACATAAAATAATATACAGGGGTTAAGTACTTGTAATAAATAACATTTGAATTTCCTTTTAAATCCATTAAAATTTCTAGTTTGACATATTTCCTGAGGAAGTGTATTCCAGACAAGAGGTGCAGTATGTTTAAAAGAAAATGACACAAAATTATAATCACGATTACATGTTAATTTTGCCCTCTCAGAATGGGATGAATGGATTTGTTCTTGGAAACATCGCTCAGAAATTGAACAAGGTTGACCGCCATGTTACTTCAGCAATTCAGGGCCATCTCTTTGAGGAGGAGGAAGACGGGTGAGTCAATCGTGATATTGTACATGAGGCATCATTTGCCTGACGTAAAGGAATGCGTCAAATGACTGGACATGTGCGACAGTTGATGCACTGTGTGATTGTGATATTGTAGAGAAAGTGATTGCAACATGAATAGTGCAAAGATTGCTTTTAATTTCTTGTGGATCCACACTTTGTTTTATACAGTCTTGATTAGTGCAGGTGATTACGCAATCGAAATGACGTTTAATGTGTAATGGCATATCTTGTATCACATACCGCACAAGGGATGAAATTCGCTTCTCACTGCTGGGCAGTATAGCGAAAAATATTGACCAGCGAGACACGGCATAATTCTACTAATAACAGACATTTTCTGTTAAAGTATCTGTTTTGAATTGAAACCTGAAATGGTATATCTTGTATCACATACCGCACAAGGGATGAAATTTGCTTCTGACTGCTGGGCAGTATAGCGAAAAAATATTGACTGGCGAGACACGGCATAATTCTACTAATAACAGACATGATTTGTTAAAGTATCTCTTTTGAATTGATACCTGAAATGCGGTAAATAAAACAAATATTGACTGCTTATTTCCCTAGTCACAGTTTCAAAAAATCTAGCTCCTTGGTGATCTCGAGACGGCACCATGCCCCTCGACTTCGTTGTGGGTCAAAGTACAGCTTCAAGATCACGTTGGGCAATAGCTTTAACCGTACCCCTCAAATCAGTCAATATTTATATAGTATTACTTGGATGATACTTGTAAGCTCGATGTGTGACGCAAGGCTTGAACATGAAGTGCCACCAACTAAGGGGTACCAGCAAAAATATTCATTTGTTATGTTTTACTGCCTCAAAAGAAGATAAAAACCCTGTATACCTCGTTTATTTTTAGATTCGGTTTGGATCTCCTTGCCATGAATATTCAGCGTGGACGCGAGCATGGCATCCCTGCTTATGTGGAATACCGTGAGATTTGCACACCTCAGCAACCAAAGATAAAATCTTGGGACGACCTCAAAGGAGTGTTCCAGGATGATGGTCTCCTTGACGAACTCAAGGAGGTCTACGGGTAAGTTAAGCCCCTCTCCCACACAATCAAACATCAAAACAAACAATCAAAGAAACAGACAAACAACATCAAATAATGAAAACCATTGTGTACCAATGAATGGAACTCTCATCAGCATCAATGCTGTTCTTCCTGAAGGCCATGCAACAAGTCACCCAAGCAATTGTCAGGTTCCTATTTACACCTGGATGGAGAGTGGCAAATGTGGATAAATATCCTGCCGAAGGACAGTAGTGCCGGGCTGTGATTCAAGTCCTCAAACTTTGGACTGATAGTCAGGCGGGTGTTTCCTTTAACCCTTTGCCTACAGGCACCAGGTGCCCTGTGTACAAAGTCTATGGGAATATCAGAATCTGGAAGGGAACGGGTTCAAAATGCAGATAAAACCCTGTCTTCTTTGGGGCAACCTCTGTCTGTCTGTGGCGTCATCCAGGAGAGGATTGGAGCTGGCATATACCCCTGTTTAATAGGCCGGCACCCCCCCAAACAAAGTTTGACGGTCTATTTGCCGTGGGGGTGGGGGTGCTTCCTTTGATAATGCAAATACAACCCTTCATGGCTATCTTTCACTGTGGCGTATCCAGCGTAGGATTGGACCAGGCTTTATTGGACCCCGACCCCCTAAAAATGAAATTAAAACAAAGTTACAGTGGCCTTTACGTCGTCCGGGAACAATTGCTTCAGATTGCGTCAAAGATTTAGGGTTAAGTTTGCAATAATTAAGGTTTTACGTTCTAGGTTTGGGGTTTGGGTTAGTTGTAATGTATGATATGTGGCTAAGGGGCAATCCAACCCTTGTAATAAGTTCATTTGTATGAAAGCAGAAAATCAGATAGACAGTATGAAATATATCGGACCAATAATAATTACAAGACCCCTAAGTCAAGCAATTCTCAAATTGGCAAGTTGGTCGGTATATGTAGTTGTGGATAGCTATCTTGTATCGTGTACAAAAATATTATTAATTTCTGTGTTTCTCCTAAATGCCTACTCCCTTGGGGGTGATACTCAAAATATATCATGGAAAGCACATTACCGTAGGCCTTCTAAAGAGAAAAGACCCTTCTCAGTCATACATTTTTGATAAATTGAAAATGTTGTCATTTTGTGTGGCTGAACAAATGGGAAATTTGTCTGCCACTACATCACAGAGACATTACGGATTCAGCCAATTTGATGAGCTTTCAAAATATTCTTTTTTTGTCCGATTTCATTCAAACTTTCACCAGTCTACTTTTCTGCCTTCAACAAGATGAGTTTGCTATCAAGGCTGAATTGCCTTTTAAAGTTGGGAATTCTGTTGGTCTAGGAAAATGCCCTCGGAGCTAGTGTCATACAATTAGGGCTATCTGTCACTAGCAATCTAGCATATCCTGGGCTGTAGCCATGCCAGTGCCACCCCCCCCCCCTTCCCCCACTGGTAAGCCATTGTCTTTGACTCCAAGCCAGGAGCATAATGTCCCTGGGGCATCATGTTGCATACCCTAAAATGGTAATATAAAGTCAACGACTTCAGTGAGAGCAACTCTAGGGTAATTTTGATATCCTATTCTTTATCCCCAAGAAATTATTTCCAGGGCCTCGTCTTATAAAAAGAGTTTTGATTGATTTGAATCAATCTCAAGTCCTCTAATCAATCACAAGTTTGCATTCCCCTATTTCTTATTTACATAGTTGTGATTGATATCGATAGCAAATAACTTGCGATTAATATCAACTTTTTATAAGATGATGTACTAATAACATAATAATCAATATTGATAAATAATAATTGGGTCCTATCTACCCAGCCCCAGGATAGCCTCATCAGCATTATTATGATCTTCCTGTGGCCCCTGCAATTATTATTACCCCAGCATTGCCAGACACCTTCCAACCATGTGAGTCCAACAGCAATGTGGGAGTAACACTTGAACCATCTGTGAACTTATGTCTTCATGTCAACCTTCTCAGCAGAAGCATCAAGTACCACCTACGTACCTTTAATTTGGAGGATGAGGCGGTTTATCAATAAGTCAACATTCCGCGCTGCGGCAAGGGCTCTTGTCCTTTTCAGACTAGTCTACTGCAACAGTCTCTTCAGTGTTCTCAGCCAGAGGGACCTTGGTCGCCTTTAGAGACTACGAAACTCAGCAGCAAGGCTTGTCTTTTCTGCTCCTCTTCGGACTCACATACAACCTCTTCGACTTGAACTCCATTGGCTCCCTGTACGACAGAGAATAGCTTTTAAGATCCTACTAATGGTCTCTCAACAACCGATGTCCCCCGTACATAGCTGACTGCTTGGTTCGTCGTCCTCGAGACAAATGCTCCGCAAAAAGCGACAATTGCTCTGCAACAGTTGCTCTGCCGACAGTTGCTCCACAGACAATTGCTCCGCCGACGTAGTGGGAGTGCCCCGTAAAAGACAAATGCTCCCTTTTGCAGCGAAAAAAAAGATAGGAAGAAATGAAAAGAAAAGGAAAAGAAAACATGGAAAATAAAAGGTCAAGAAAAGAAAAGGCTAAAGACAAGGGAAAAGGGACACAAAACAGAATATAGGAAGATTTAAATTTCATATTCTTGCATTGGCCTAAAACTTTGTGTCGGGACGGTGTCTGTATATTTAATGAGGGTAAATCCTGCGGGCGCGGTGTCGCGACACGTCAGGGAAAATGAGAAATAAAATGTATGAAATATAGGCCTGCTTGTACATGCTCGTGAAATAACCATCGATTAATAAAAGGGGTGGTAGGCAGGCAGAAAAAGGGAATAAATAATATTACCTTAAATTATATTGTGCCTAAGAAAGAAAAAAATCACTATTTGTTGAAAGAAGGTCGACTCAAGGTTGAGAAAAGTTAATCTATTATTTAAAAGCTTCTGCACCTGATCCCCCCCAAAAAAAAGGATTACGTCTTTTACAAAGGTTTATCACTTTTTTTTCCATCAGTGTCTTTTGATCGGGGAAATAAAACACATCCCCATTCTCAAAATGTGTGCTACGGCCCTGAATAACAACAACAAAACAAATGACAAAAACAAAAATAACCCATGAAAGAAATATTGTCGGCGGAGCAATTGTTGGCTGAGCAGATGTCGGCAAAGCAATTGTCGGCGGAGCAATTGTCGGCGGAGCAAATGTCAGCGAAGAAAATGTCGGCGGAGCAAATGTCGCGGAGCAAATGTCGCTTTTTGCGGAGCATTTGTCACCAGAGTAAATGTCGCCGGAGCACGTGTCGGGTTACCGTCCACGAGTCCGAAATACCCGCTCATCATCATCCATCTGGCTCACTCAGTGTCTCTCTAAGAAACATGCAGGTGAATTATCTTTTCCATTGGTTGCTGCAAAACTGTGGAACCAGCTACCTACTGCTGTGCAGACGGCCTCATCTGTTGACCAGTTCAAGAAACTACTCAAATCACATCTATGCTGCTAGAAATTACTTTATTACCAGCCTACATCTACTTTGCTGATCTCTGAGAAGTGTGTAACTTTTCTTTTTAAGTGGCCCAAACATTGTGGAGCGTGTGCATGCAGCACTTTGTAACTGCAAGGAAAAGGCGCTATATCAAATATCTTTTGAATTGGATTAGATTGGATCGGATTAGATTGGATCGGATTAGATTGGATCGGATTAGATTGGATCGGATTAGATTGGATCGGATTAGATTGGATCGGATACCCATTTTGATACTCCTGGGTCAAGAGGGATAGATGTGGGCAAAACACCAAATATGTATGTGCTAGCTGTGCAAAGATCGAAGCTGGGACCTCTCGCGTGTGGTGGACTAGGCTATCAAAACTGCCTTAACTCTATTTCAGACCAGGTTTTTACTGGGGTACAAGTGAAGTGTATAGAATACTATGGTAGTTTCAATTTTTTGCATACATACATTTGCATATTTATGGTAATTTATGCAAATAAGGTCATAAAATTCACATTTCTACCCATATATTATTCATATTTAAGCATTTTTTTTTCACTACATATATTCGTTGGACCATTTGGAATAATAATACGACAACAAAAATTGGAAGAGCCAGGTTATTCCGTATGTTATCTCTTGTTTTGATAATTTCTTTTGTATTTCTTTGTTTTTTTAACTTATGTATTTTATTTTTCTTGTTGTTTTATTTCATTTTTTTTTTTACTACAATTCAAGTATTTGACCCCAAAACAAACACTTAAACTTTAAACAAGACCAAATAACCAATGTTTTATATCTTTTTAGGAAAAATGATATTTCCATGTGTTTTGTACACAAATCACAAAAATGAGCGATTTTCAGGCTGACATGCAAAGACAAAAGGTCATGTGACTTTGTAACCATACGTCTGATTTAAAAAAAAAAATTGATTTTAAAAATGTGTAAGACTCGAAAGAAAAAAGTCACGAAAGAAAAACTTTATATCTGCCGCGGTTCCGGAGGGAGGTGTTATCCCTCCTGGCAAACTAGTGCAGAGGGGCTTAATTTTCTCTGAAATAAAACATTGAACGATGACATATGTACACAATAAGAGCAAACAACAATGATGATGATAATAATTCCAATTTAAAAAAGAAGAAAAGCATTCAGTGCTTGGGGTTAGCTCAACAGAAATATCAATCTCTTATTTTTTCCTTATTATTTTCAGGGAAGATGGAGTGCGCGAAATCGACGCGTTCATCGGCTTCACGAACGAGAAGCACATGCCTGGAGGTCGAATTGGACATACCCTCGGTTGTCTGCTCGGCGACCAGTTCAAGCGACTTCGTCTTGGGGATCGTTTCTGGTACGAACGGAATGCACCGGAGGGTTTCACAGACAGTAAGAGAAACATTGTGCAATTTATTTTATTCATTTATTGTATTCTTTCATGTAATTATTTTCTCAATAATTATGAGTTCTTCATACAGGTCGGTCTCTTCATTACATAAAACCTGCTTTGCAAGAAAGCCTTGAATTACATAATACAATTAAAATTAAATGCTTTAACAAAACTATTTTAAAAAACATTAAAATATCAAAAAACGTAATAAACCAAAACAAGAGCAATATAGATTGATATTAAAGGGAAATAAATATTTGATAATTTTTTTATCCTGATACACAATTCAGCTGAAATAAACTTATATTAATAGAGATAAAATGCCACAGTTGAGCAGTGGTTCGTGATCAGTTTCCATTCCCTTTCACATCAGTATTTCAGCATATCATGTGTGGCAATAAATAACTATAAGTCATAGTCATATATAACCATTGGTGCCTTTGGGAATAATAATTAGTCACACAGTCTACCGTAAAACTTTGATACGAATGCAAACACAGTGATTTAACTATATGAAACCGTGGCAAATACATTTTTACGTTAAAGGTACTATTTCCCATTTGCAGGCCAAAAAAATGAATAAGTTAACTTCCAACTGCATTTGAAAGATAATACTAATTTAGAACTTCCCTAAAAAAGGTGGGGCTTGAAAATGTCTTCAAGTGGGAAAATAACGACTATTAGTTGTCAAATCGACTTTAGGACTATAGAGCCCAAAAGTAATAGTCTTGATTTTCAGACAATTGTACCAAATGGTCATAAGTTTTATGCTGTGCAAAGATTCAATCAGTTTAATCTTGGCCATCACGAGAAGTGGGTTATTGATGCAGACAAATGCTCATGTACCTTTACAACTCTTTTCATGTATGTTATTAATATTACCAAAGAAGAAAAAAGCCAGTCAGTCACTCAATAGTGTCTGACAGTGAAGTCTAGCAAGTAAACGGGTTTCCTTGCATAATTTGAATAAGAGGACACTGCTAACGTTTAAACACAAATAGGACATACATGACATATTCATAATTCCTGCAAAGTTCTACAGAATTTGAGGTTGGCTGCAAAAGGGACATAGTACCTTTAAGAGGTATATTGACTGCCGCTGATGTTGTCATGTTGGCGTTGTGAAGTGGAAGAGGAGGGTTTTTATTTCTTCACTCTCTCTCGCTCTCCATGCTTTCTTATATCCCTTTCCCCCTCTCTCTATATATACTTCAATCTCCCTCTCTCACTCTCTCTCTCTCCCCCTCTCTCTCTTTCCCTTCCTTCTCTCTCTTGATTTGATCTTATCCTTTGGAAATGTCCTCCATAGCCTTTTTATTAAAATAAAAGCCCTTGATCTCTCATTACGTGACATACATAATCGAACAATAATGGCGTCAACATCAGATTTTCATAATCTCAAACAAAAATAGACTTTTCTTTACAAATATTAAAATTCCTATGTCTGGAAATGCGCTCGCTGCAATTTTGCCCAATATCAATGACAAAATATTATTAACAACCCTGCATATAAACTAATTGAATTTGAAATCTGGTTTGGGAAACAAATATAGTCGACTTACAGTGACAACTTCATTGCCGACTGTAATGAAGGGTTCCTTTTTATGCCTCCATTACGAAGTAGCTGGAGGCATTATGTTTTCTGGTTGTCCGTCCGTCCGTCTGTACCGTCTGTACCGTCCGTACGTCCGTCCGTACGTCCCGTTCTCGTGATCGCGTTATCTAAAGAACCAATTGATGGATTCCTGCCAAACTTTGGTCATGTATGTATCTTGCAGAGCCAATGAACTGATTAGATTTTGGGGTCACGAGGTCAAAGGTCAAAGGTCACAGGGCTCATTATGTATGCAAAAACAGCTCGTGATCGCGTTATCCGAAGAACCGATAGATGGATTCCTGCCAAACTTTGGTCATGTGTGTATCTTGCAGAGCCGATGAACTGAATAGATTTTGGGGTCATGAGGTCAAAGGTCAAAGGTCACAGGGCTCATTATGTATGCAAAAACTGCTCATGATCGCGTTATCTCAAGAACTGATTGAAGGATTCCTGCCAAACTTAGGTCATGTATGTTACTTGCGAAGCCGATGAACTGCTTAGATTTTGGGGTCATGAGGTCAAGGTCAAAGGTCATGCGGCTCATTATGTATGCAAAAATAGCTTGTGATCGCATTATCATTAGAGCAGATTGATGGATTCCTGCCAAACTTAGATCATGTATGCATCTTGCAGAGCCAATGAACTGAGTAGATTCTTTGGTCATGAGGTCAAAGGTCAAAGGTCATGGGCTCATTATGTATGCAAAAATAGCTTGTGAACACATTCTCATTAGAACTGACAGATGGATTACTATTTAACTCGGGACATCTTGCAGAGCCAATGAACTGAGTAGCTGTTAGGGTCATGAGGTCAAAGATCAAAGGGTCATATATGTATACCGGTATGAGAAATTGCTTGTAAACACAATATTCTGAGAACCTGTTAATGGATTACAATTGAACTTGAATTTGAAAAATTTCTTCTGTTTTGGTTTGTAAATTGCTCTATGACGGAGGCATCATTTCGACTGCGCGCAGTCGAAGTTCCATCTAGTTTATTTCTTTTTAGATGGAACATTCAGACTGATATACTGATATATTTTGCTAAACCAAAAGGGATAGGAAAAATACTTTTTGTCTATACTTGTTATTATATTATTTTTGTTACCGGGATTACCAAAATAGTACTAACATACAGCTAAATATGAGAAAAGTATTTTGCAATGCATTGGATATCATTAACTTTGCCCAAAACTGTGCATTATAGGTAAATACATTCACTAATGCAGCATTAAACTTACTTAATTTCAATTAGAACTTTAAAACGACGAAGGGGAACTCTTGGGGTTCATTTTCCCAACCCTACTCAAATGAATCTTGGTATTTCCCATCGTTTTCATTTTGAGTGCTTACAATGCTGCTTATCGTAAGATAGAAACATATTTTGATAATTTTCAACTGTTTACATTGTGTGTTTTCAATGTAGCGATTCAGTTGCCAATCATATTAATTGAGTTTACATTGCTGGGTGGTGGAATTGCTGCGTAAAAGTGTCAATATATCCAAGTGATTGAATGCTACAGTTACTTTTAAAGTAATAGATAACCCTGTTGAAAAGTACATGGATTATTATAATGATATGTAAGGCAGGGATACAATATAGTGATACAGCAAACTTAGCAATGCAAACGTTCCATTGAAGTAAGAACGGACCTATAACTATTTGCATCATTATCTTGATTAGCGTGACACATCGTGTGCATATAGGGTATTACGCCTGTTGCGTCATTTCGATAGTGCTATTACCTGCACTAATCAAGTGTGTGAATTAATTCGAGAAGGTGCTTACACTGTCCATTTCCCATTCACTTTTTGTACTATAATACTCTTGCATGGCGCTTCAAGAAGTCGCAGTAGTCGCTGATGCGGTGTGCAATGGGCACTATGTGTACTTAGGTTTTTACAGACGTGTATCAATTAGAAATTTTTATTTACATATGAGGACCGATCTTTAACGTCACCATCTGAAAGACTTAACCCAGTTTCGAACCGGGGTTGCCTGAGCCAGTTTGTACATGAAGACAGACGGAGATGACTAAGTGAACGTGCCGCTAGACAAAATCACATCTCCTTTTCACGCTCACTATAATAACTTTCACTGAGGTGCTTTACCAGTTCACCAACCTAAGTGCCATACAGTCGTTACCCTGGCCGGTCAGTGGATTCAATGATGATCCAGCCAGACGTAGTTACGATCGAGCGTGCACATGTGTGTGTGCGTAATTGGGTTTTGACAGACATGTATCAATCAGATATGATTGTTTATGTCTGGGGACCCACGTTTAACGTCACCATCCGAAAGACGTGACTCAGTTTCGAGCCTGCGTCCTTGGCTGAATCAGTTTGTGTTAGCTGGATTACAGGTGCACGCCACAACACCCCGTTAATCCATGTTAATCCATGTTGATCCAATATCATTCATTTATACACAAATTACATCCATTGTCTAATATCACTCTGTTTTTCCTTCCAATGACAGGTCAGTTGGATGCTATCAAAGGCACGTCACTGTCTCGTGTTCTTTGCGACACCCTGGACGATAGCGAGAATCTCTCCATCCAACCATATCCCCTGCACACCCCGACATATGACACAAAGAAGTTCAAGTAAGTCTCTATATCCACTGGCATAAATCCTGGGGGGGGGGGGGGGGGACAACGCCCTCACCCACTTTTGAGGGGGGGGGGGCGGCCTTAACAGAAAATGATATCCCCACTTTTCAATGAAAATATAGTTTTATAATCAGTAAGGGTAACAAGGTTAAATATGATAAGTGAATTAGCTTTGCACGTGGGGGGATTATTACTTTTGAAAGCTTCTTTCTTGTCCTCGCTACGTCATCATGTAGGGTTGGAAATACGAGAAAAACCTGGAAAAAGAGTTCCCTTTTGTCCTGTTAGAGTACAGCCGGGGGATAAGGAGAAATGTCACTCACATCAGGGAAAAGCATAGATTATCATTGGTCCCCAAAGGAAGCAGTCAGTCGCTTCTGTGCAAACAGCTAGTGTATCCACTGAATACGTGACGTGCATGGCGCCCTTCCAATGTGTAACATATGCCTCCTACAGTGAATCAGGGAATTGTATTTTCCCACATTATGTATTCATGAACTTTGCTAGGCTTAGCTATCAAATGACCCTGCACATATGTGTTCCAATGTTTCCTTTTATTAGCCAGGAGTCTTCGGGAAAAGAAGGAGGGGAGGGGAAGAGAGGAGGAGGAGAGGAAGAAGATGAATAAAAAATAAGAAGGACTCCATTTGATAATCATTACCTAATGAATATTCAAGCATGTTGATTTTCTTTATCAAACATTCAGGAATGATAAACCATGGGCACAGTTCAGCATGGAGAATCCCTTCCCTGAGTTTAAAACCCTGACGTTGCCCAACTTTTCCAACCACCGTGTTCCATGCTCTGACGAATCTGAGATTCCCAAATTGAACCTCAACCCCTGGAAGGATGGCAGTGAAGGTGGGTCACTAGAATCAGTGTCTGCCAGTTCCGCAGCCTCCGATGAACCCAATTTATTGGACCGGTCTTCCGGATCCTCTGATGAGTCCGATGAATCTGATTTATCTGACCGCTCTTCCGGTTCCATTGACGAATCTGATTCATCAGACCCGAGATCCAGTGGATCCGAATCCAGTTTCGGCCATTATGGTTTTTACTTGTACATGCTATATGAATGGAGGCTGGGATTTTGTTCAAAGTCTGAATTTCTCATTGACTCTTTGTTATTAGGTGATCTAGCTGCCCCATAGTGTAGCAAACCTTCTAATAAGTGTAGTGTTTCAACATTCTCTTCCTCTCTATCTCTCGATCTTGCGATCTCATGACCACCCAACTTTCTCCCTCTTCGCTTTGCTTTCACCGACATTAAACATGTGACCACAAGTCTTCTGGTTAGGATTACTGCTCCTTTTACTCGTTATCCTTATCACCGACCAACCCAAGCCGCCGTCAAAACATGATACATGTACTTGGCTGGACGTAAATCTAAACATGCAGTCAAGCCTTTTGGTCTCGTGGTCAGATTCGGTGAATGCCTCTTGGTTCTTACTAGTCTCCATCAATACTATATCTGTCTTACAATTCTCATCTGCACATTTTCTCCTCGCGATTCTCGACCACCCACATCATTTTTCTAGCTGCTATGTACAATTTGTATAATAAACAATAAACAATCAGAGCTTTAACTTAATGAACAGTGTTATTTTGATATTTGTTCGTCCCCTAGCTGTCATTAAGGGGAACCAAAACCTTCATACTAAGTTACTTTTATTGTAAAGTTTAAGATATTTGAAAAATATCAGTGAAAATTTGAACAAAATCGGGCATGGAATAAGGAAGTTAGAGCTTTTTTAAATGACTAGTCACTAGAGGGCGGTATTCAATTCGATGACATCATCTGTGGACAACTCTTCATGCCTTTTGTACATAAAATTTCATGTTTTTCCTTCTTTCTTGTGATTGAAATAATCTACTCCCCTGAAAGCAATTAGATATAGAATGAAAAATTATATTCTACTTTACATGTTATGAAGTCGGATCAAGAACACAAATAAATACAAAGAAAACAAATAATTGTAATATTTTATGTACAAAAGGCATATGGAGAGTTGTCCACAGATGATGTCATCAAATTGAATACCGCCCTCTAGTGACTAGTCATTTTAAAAAGCTCTAACTTCCTTATTCCTTGCTCGATTTTGTTCACATTTTCACTGATTTTATTCAAATCTTTTAAACTTTACAATAAAAGTAACTTAGTATGAAGGTTTTGGTTCCCTTTAATTAAATTGTAACAGGGTTGTACCAGGAAGCTGTAATGAATGGAGATCCCGTCCAAGAGGCCCCTTTGAAGTCATCCGTGGCACCGCGCGTCTTTTGTTTCCCCTACCGTAATCCCCTTAATCCCCCTCCAAAACCTTACAGCTCCCTAGTAGCACTAAGTCCTCCCTTTCCACACACAGCCCAGCCCAGCGAGCACGGCGGCTTTTGCTTTGCCGGCCCGTACTTTGGGTGAATAGTGGTGCTAACTTGACAACTTCTAGCCCTAAATCACTAAATGCGCAAACATACAACACAATTTCATTTAGTTCTTTAGGAAGATAAACCTTTGGACTACCTTCCTAGCTATGTACAAATTTCGGAAATTTTCGGAAAATGTCAATAATTAGATGAGAAAATCATGATTATGAAAATCTTTCATTCGCTCTAACTCATGATTTCCTTGGTCGATTTCGCTGGTTAAAATGGCCATGTCTTCAGTAGAGCTATCCGAGAACGGAAGACGCATTTGATGAGTAATAGAAAGTTGCATTGGTCATAATGTTGTGAATTCTGCATTTTATATGTTATAGCTAAATACATCTTCCATGAACATGACTTAATTTGTCGGTGCCACGCATGGCTTCAAAGCCCGATGCTTGCATATTTTTGCAAACGAGTGAATAGAGAACTTAGGGAAACAGATGGCGTTGCGTAACATTTCGTACTATTTGGAATGCCAGAGAGGGACTGTGCATTGATATGGACAGCTGTTGATGGAAATGATGGCTGGAGAGGGTTACATTTCTTTTTGTTAAGCCAGGTTAATCTTGAATAATTTTCCCTCAGAAAATTCTTTCGAGACGGTATCTCCATTCATTACAGCTTCCTGGTTGTACCGAACAATAGCCAGCACAATCGTAACTACTGTATCTACATCCTTGATTACTAAATTAGCTTTTACATGGACATGTTATATATGAGTGGAGGGTAAGACCAAATCTCCCATTGAGTTTCTACATGTGTTAATGTCTCGATCAAAGCGGCAGATCACTTAATTCGTCTCTGTGACGAATTTCATGTCTAGGTGTAATAAGCTTTGCCGTTTTGCACTTTTGTTTATGTACTTCGTATAACTGTAGTCGGTCTATGTCATGTACTGTTGGATTTTGGGGAGTGGGAACGGGACAATCACTCAGTGTTTCATTTTGAAACCCAGGTTGTATAGATCGATACACCCCAACAAAAACGAATGAAAGAACATCTCTTCCTTTTTAGTTTGTTTTGTTTTGTTTGTTGTTTTTGCTCTTTTTGTCAGATAAGTGTGTTTATTGTGCCCTCCCCTTTTACAAAATTCCTGGATCTGCCCCTGTCATTGTGTGGGAAAGTAAAAAGGAACTCTAGAAGTAAGCCACTGGGTTGTATGTCTAGTCACTATGATTGCACATGGGTTCAATGTTGTTTTTGTTATTGCTGTTGATCTTCTAAATAGATTGATTCATAGACTAATCCAGAATTGTTCGGGGGGGGGGGGGGGGGGCTAGCGGCCCCTTTGAAGAAATATGATAACAAATAAATGAATGAATGAATAAACAAGTATATAGATAAATTAATTAATTAATTAATTAATAAATAAAAGAGTGAATAAGTATAAGTAAATGAATAATCAACAATCAAATAAATAGATTAATAGATGAAATTTAAAAAATGGGAATAAAACTACTCCTGTCTGCCCCCACCTCTCGTTGAGCTAACCGGAGAGTTTAGAGAGATTTTTTTTCTCTTCATCATTTCCTTCTTCTGGAATGAATGGTTATCTTTTGAAAAATAATAGTCTGGCCTATTTGTCTGTGCCGATCCTGGATTCAACATTGATTTTATCAGATGATATCACACAGTAGCATATTCAGACTTATTATCTCAGCTTAATGTGATCCAATCGACTAGGAAGTCTACTTTTCAAGGATCTGGTTGGTTCACAGTGAGGTTAGCGCGCCCCCAAATATGATTTATTTATGAAAGAAAGGGGCAATCTTATAATTATTTACCTTAATAATTTCTCACCCTAGTAATAACACTACTATTATATAAAAAGAGACGTGTTTTTTTTTGGTTTTTTGCATCTGAAATCTTGGGGTGCAAGTTGACCCCTTACCACTCCTTCACATATGCTAGAAATGTCACCTCGAGGTTTATACTTCGTAAATGATTTTACTATAATTTCAACATTTAATCATATTTTATATATATACTTAATAATGTAGGCAAACAGGGCAATTAGGGAAAGCAGTTTACTCATTGAAAATACTACCCTTTGTTTCACTACAAATAAACAAATACACTAATTTTTCTTTTCTCCCCTTTTTTCCTTCTTTTCAAACAGTAGAGCCAGTACCACCCACTGCCGGTTCTTAAAGAGTCGATCGCCTCCCTAGATGACGGAAGGACTCTTGCCTAGGAATAGTTTAATTCCAATGATGTCATCGTTATATCACCACTTAATTGGGCCAAATAAAAGTAATTTTGTTTCTTGTCCTCTCTCTCCCTTTTTTGGTTTGGGGGGGGGGTACCGCTTTAATTTTTCATGTAATTTGTTTTGTTCCAAAATTAAATGAATAACTATCTGAGGATATTTAGACAAAGGGGTTAACAAAAAATCAGTAATATAATGAAAATGCACCCAGTGTTAAGCCTCTAAAGTGCATGTTTGAATTAGAATTAACAAGATTTGTGTTGAAATAGACCTACTAGCATTTCTATGTGCTGACAAATATCAGTCAAAGATTATTGGGTTCCCTGTTCCTCATTTTCGCTATTAAAAAAAAATCCTGACAAGAAACTAGGTATAATTTTTACTTGGCCTTAAGCTTATATATTTTAGTATTTGTGTATTTATTAATTCATTCATTCATTTCATTTGGTGGCATATGAACCAGATTAATAGATAAGGTTATGAGAGAAACAACTGCCAAAGTAGGAAAGTCCAAAATAGTAATAAGTCCCTCAATATATAGAGGCTGACTGACCCAAACCAAGGTGTAGTTTTAATGTCTTTCTGAATATTGTTAAGCAAAGAAACAAAATCCTGTATTTCTTTCCTTTTCATTTATTTAGTCCCGACTTCAGTACACGTAGTAGTATATATTATCTTCAGTTGACATAATCATGAAAGGCAGAAACATGAATATTTTAACCCGAATTAGAGCTCCACGAAAAGCTTCATGCCTGTGTTTAATAGCCGTGTATTACGAGCATAAAGAGTTGATCAGTTTAAGTAAAACGCAAAAATATAGGTAAAGTGATAAAAACAAATAGAAATTCATTTTGTTCATCTGTGGTATGTGAATGTTTCGTGCTCTATAGATCAATACTTGCTACTTTATAGCTCCTGTAGATATTAATCCTGATGATAAAGAAAATGCCTCATCTTATCACCATAATCGTTTTTTCTTCAAATTTTAATCTTGCCCTGTAGGGTTTCTATTCTGGTCGGTATATACTGGGTCTTTAAAAACAAATATTAAAGCATATTTATTCTAATGTCCTTTAAAGTCATCAGGATAATAATATTGCGTATTCATCTGTAGGAATTTGTCACACTTTATTGTAGTTTGTGCTCCTTAAATTTCATAGTGTGTTGGTCTTTAGAAGGAACTGTATTATGCTTATACTTTAAAAACAAATATTAAAGCATATTTATTCTAATATCCTTTAAAGTCATCAGGATAATAATATTGCGTATTCATCTGTAGGAATTTGTCACACTTTATCGTAGTTTGTGCTTCTTAAATTTCATAGTGTGTTGGTCTTTAGAAGGAACTATATTATGCTCATACTTTAAAAACAAATATTAAAGCATATTTATTCTAATATCCTTTAAAGTCATCAGGATAATAATATTGTGTATTCATCTGTAGGAATTTGTCACACTTTATCGTAGTTTGTGCTCCTTAAATTTTATAGTGTGTTGGTCTTTAGAAGGAACTATATTATGCTTATAGCTGTATATTAAAATGGCATGTCCTCTTTTAAAAATTCCCGAGTATGCTACTGTTTAATTCATAAATGATAATTGTAGTCACTCTAAAAAAATGATTAATAGATTTATTCTAAATGGAAAGTCATTGCTCACGATTCAAAGCAAATTTGATGAAAGATTTGACCATAATCATTAACCGCAGTTGATGAAATGTTTGCCCAAAAGGATTTATCTAGTATGTGAATGTGCAACTAAAGTGACTGCCCAGTCGATAAATTCATTTCACATTGAAAGTTATTATTCACTATTCAGCATAATTTGGATAATAGTTGAAAGTATGTGAGCCCAAAACCCAACTACTTCATGTAGGCAAACTTTCGCATGACAGTAATCCATGCTGCAATAATAGCATTCAGCTGTTAATATAGGGGCGATAATGATATGTCTCAATCAATAAAGAAAGTAAATTATATTTCTGTGAAGTATGTACATTCAGGGTGACTTTCAAAGTCAACGAAAGCTATAGATTAATCGGGATTTATTTAACATAATCTTTTAATTGAATATCTGTCCCGGGAATAACGATGTAGTACAACATGGAGAAAGCTAATAATTAAATAGTGCCATCCCCTTCGGAATTACAATATTGTCTTGGCTGTTTTTTGTGTGTTGTGATTTAGTCTTTGGCTTGCAGGGTGAATAGTAAAGAGATGAGAGTGAGAGAGAGAGAGAGAGAGAGAGGGAGAGAAGGGGAGAGAGAGAGAGAGAGGGAGAGAGAGAGAGAGAGAGCAAATGAGAGGAAAGGAATGGAATAAAAGAGAAACCAGTAAAGTGAATATAAAGTTATAACAACTAAATTATTCAAACCCCTTGTAAATCTGATAATTTGTTTGTGTTTTGGTAACTCAGGGAAGAATGTGGACTGGTTGAATTAATGTGGAATATAAGCCTGAAAATGTCACATTCTCAAGAAACGTAAATCTGGAGAAGAAAAACAAAAATCAATTTTTAAATTACCTAAAAAATTACAAATTTTGGCATGGGCATGAATAATTTAGTTGTTAACTGTATATATATATATCAGGTATCGACAGAACCGAAACAACGTCTTGTTTGCAAGAGTTATTACTCGAATAGAGGATTATGTTATAGTTTGATCTTAATTAAGGGTATCTTCTTTTATCTTATTTGTTTACAGACCGTGATCATTGTTGAAGTCTACTGATATCGACTGACACAAATAGCCAGATCTTATTTATGATCACGGAGTTACCTTTAACATTGTAAATTAATAAAATCTAACATTACACGTATATTTGTCGCATCACAAGGGGATTTTGTATTTATCATATCCATGGTCGCATCAAATCTGATATATTGACAACACGACCAGCTATGCTGTGCTTAAATTTGATAATATAAGATTAAATTAATTTAATATCTAATGATTTCATAACTGGTAACTTTTCAATTGGATGTAAATTGTATTCAATTACACGAATGGGTATTCTAATATCGCGAAATAGTTGTGTCCGGCGTTTTAATCCGTACTAATTGAAATGTCCAAACCAATTTAAATTGATAAATGTCATTTTTTTTAAATTGTGTATACCATATATGTACTATAGTCCGTGTTTCGGTAACGTGTTCCACAAATGTTCAAAAAAGGTTCCTGTAAAACGCCTTTGTATGAGTTGTTTTGCGTGTGTGAAATAATGCGCTTACATATTATTCTGGGAGGTAGCATATAACGACCGAACAAAAATACACCCTTCTACGTACGCTTCTGTAGTGTACGTGCAAGATGGCAAAGCGCTCTCTTGTGCATCAGTTTCATGCTCTTCTGTATGTTTACAAACAAATTACACAATGTATCACAATACCTACTTTGATGATTTTTAATGTCAACTTGACATTTAATCTGTTTGGAACCAAGAACCGTGTTTAAGTATGAGTTAATTATTACCGCCCTTCTGCTATAAAACAGACGATTAGCTTGCAGTCGGTCGGCAGTACGTCATACTGTCACGTACTGATAAACAAAAGACTCATCACCTGGCAACAGATAGAGGCATTCATTCCAAACAAGCAGCTATGATTGGTGGCGGTTCTAAGGTTCTAAAGGGGTGGGGAGGGCTCAAAACCCTCCTCCGATCTCCCAAACAAAATAATGATAATACAAAAATTGATCAGTAATATGCGAGGCACATGAACAAAATGAATGTAAGAACCTCCTCTGACATCATCTGTCAGTCATCAATCAGGTCACTTGAGAAAGTGGCATGTAACTTTAATTGCCAAAGTTGACCATCTGTTACAATATACCACAAACAATAGTAACATATAAGTTGCAGACACGTCTGACTAAGTAGACAATTGTAATTTCCCCCAGCTTAAGCACACGTTCATAATAGAATTGCATGCTTCCATACACATGTACAATACATCATCATTGCCTTTGTCTTCCTGGTGATGCTACAGCATGTCTGACATAGCAACTTGTATGTTGCTTTTATATTACGTATTTTAATAGGTGGTCGACTTCGGCAAAGATATACCACTTTCTCAAGTTAGCTCATTGATGACTGACAGATGATGTCACAAGGGGAATAATGAGATCTGGAGGTTTTGGGGGTGGAGCTTAGCAAGTTTGAAAAACAAATATTTTAAAAAAACATTTAAAAATCTATGAAACAAATTCAGAAGTTTACATATAGAAATATGAGATGTATGCAGGACTGCGTACCAACAGGAATACAATTGTATTTCGATGTCATGGGCCCTTTAAACTATACGTTGTGTGTACATGAAAGTTAATGACAAATTTTGATTTATTAATTATGTAATTACATTTCTAAATAATTATGTCAATGTAAATATTCACAAATTTGACACAGGGGCCCCGTTTCATAAAACTTGTTATATATAACAAGTGCTAAATTTCTATGACAAATGTGCTCTAAGCCAATCATATGCCATGATTTCAGTAGATTATAATAGTAGCTTGTAACTTGTTATTGATATCAAGTTTTATAAAACTGTTTCGTAACAGAGATATGACTATTGGAAGCTTTTTTAAAGAAAAGTTTCATTTTTTCACGTTTTTTTTTTTAATCCCTATGTCGAAGGATTGCTAGTCATATAGCCTAGCGCAAAAAATCGTCGGGCCGAAGGAGATAAATCTTGATATTTCGGCTTCACAAACTTCAATTATCCCCAATACTAAATTAGGGTTAATTTTTGAGGGTAATGTTTAATTCATTTTTTTAAAAATGGGTGATTTGACAAAGTCAAAGAGTGACCTCCCGAAAGATACACCAACATTTTGTCCCCACACAATTTATTCCTCATTTCTTTGTTATAAATTTGTTTGTAACGTTTAGCGTTTATCAATATTTTGTCAGTTAGTAACACTATTGATTATGCGAATATCATGCGGTTCCAATATCTATAGTCTGTGTACCAGACTATTTCGATATATGACGACACACGCGTACAACGTTTCATTCTCATGACTATATTTATATGCCAAACTAGTACGAATGTACAAACAATATCAAATGAAATTACACCTCAATAAAAAAAAAATATAAAAAAATCATCAATGCGATATCTTCAAATTGCCCTTACAAATTGGGGTTGTCAGAAAAAACATCCAAAGAATTATCGACTAGTTTTTTGAGATGAAACCTCCAAGATGAGGTTTAAAGATAAAATTGAGTTCTGGTCGTGCGATTGCTTTATAAAAGAAACGTTGTGGAATCGATTAGGAAAGGTTGATCATCAAGCATATAAGTATTGGTGTGTACTGCAAGGTTCTAGAATCATCAAAATGATAAGAAATTTGGCCCAGTCTTGGTAAAGTTACAAGCTCTTTACACAGATGTATATGGGGCTGCACGAACATGTAGCATACAAATTCATCGATCTGTCCCGATTTTTATGATGTTGCATGCCATATTTAGAATATAAAAAACATTTGAAGAGCCATTTTTTTTAGGGAACATCGATTTTCTTTCTTCTCCAGATTTACTTTTCTTGAGAATGGGACATTTTCAGGCTTATAAATAAAAGTATTCAACAAAGGCCTTAATTCAACTAGTCCCCATTTCTTCCCCGAGTTACGAAAACACAAAAAATTATCAAATTTACAAGGGGTATGGATAATTTAGTTGTTATAATTTTATATTCACTTTACTGGTTTCTCTTTTATTCCATTCCTTTCCTCTACTTTGCTCTCTCTCTCTCTCTCTCTCCCTCCCTCCCTCCCTCTCTCTCTCTCTCTCTCCCTCCCTTTCTCCTTCTCTCTCTCTCTCCCTCCCTTTCTCCTTCTCTTTCTCTCTCTCTCCCTCCCTCTCTCTCTCTCCCTCCCTTTCTCCTTCTCTCTCTCTCTCTCTCTCCCTCCCTTTCTCCTTCTCTCTCTCTCTCTCCCTCCCTCTCTCCTTCTCTCTCTCTCTCTCATCTCTTTACTATTCACTCTGTAAGCCAAAGACTAAATCACAACACACAAAAAAACAGCCAAGACAATATGGTAATTCCGAAGGGGATGGCACTATTTAATTATTAGCTTTCTCCATGTTGTACTACATTGTAATTCCCGGGACAGATTTTCAATTAAAAGATTATAATGTTAAATGAATCCCTATTAATCTATAGCTTTCGTTGACTTTGAAAGTCACCCTGAATGTACATACTTCACAGAAATATAATTTACTTTCTTTATTGATTGAGACATATCATTATCGCCCCTATATTAACCGCTGAATGCTATTATTGCAGCATGGATTACTGTCATGCGAAAGTTTGCCTACATGAAATAGTTGGGTTTTGGGCTCATATACTGTCAACTATTATCCAAATTATGCTGAATAGTGAATAATAACTTTCAATGTGAAATGAATTAATCGACTGTGCAGTCACTTTAGTTACACGTTCACATACTAGATAAATCCTTTTGGGCAAACATTTCATCAACTGCGGTTAATGATTATGGTCAAATCTTTCATCAAATTTGCTTTGAATTGTGAGCAATGACTTTCCATTTAGAATAAATCTATTAACTATTTTTTTAGAGTGATTAATATAATTATCATTTATGAATTAAACAGTAACATACTCGGGAATTTTTAAAAGAGGACATGCCATTTTAATATACAGCTATAAGCATAATATAGTTCCTTCTAAAGACCAACACACTATAAAATTTAAGGAGCACAAACTACGATAAAGTGTGACAAATTCCTACAGATGAATACACAATATTATTATCCTGATGACTTTAAAGGATATTAGAATAAATATGCTTTAATATTTGCTTTTAAAGTATAAGCATAATATAGTTCCTTCTAAAGACCAACACACTATGAAATTTAAGGAGCACAAACTACAATAAAGTGTGACAAATTCCTACAGATGAATACACAATATTATTATCCTGATGACTTTAAAGGATATTAGAATAAATATGCTTTAATATTTGTTTTTAAAGACCCAGTATATACCGACCAGAATAGAAACCCTACAGGGCAAGATTAAAATTTGAAGAAAAAACGATTATGTTGATGATAAGATGACGCGTTTTCTTTATCATCAGGATTAATATCTACAGGAGCTATAAAGTAGCAAGTATTGATCTATAGAGTACGAAACATTCACATACCAGAGATGAACTAAATGAATTTCTATTTGTTTTCATCACTTTACCTATATTTTTGCGTTGTACTTAAACTGATCAACTCTTTATGCTTGTAATACACGGCTATTAAACACAGGCATGAAGCTTTTCGTGGACTAGCTCTAATTCGGGTTAAAATATTCATGTTTTTGTCTTTCATGATTATGTCAACTGAAGATAATATATACTACTACGTGTACTGAAGTCAGGACTAAATAAATGAAAAGGAAAGAAATAAAGGATTTTGTTGTTTCTTTGCTTAACTACGTTCAGAAAGACATTAAAACTACATCTTGGTTTGGATCAGTCAGCCTCTATATATTATTCCTGTTTCAGACTTTCCTACTTTGGCAGTTGTTTCTCTCATAACCTTATCTATTAATCCGGTTCATATGCCACCAAATGAAATGAATGAATGAATGAATAAATACACAAATAATTAAATATATAAACTTAAGGCCAAGTAAGAATTATACCTAGTTTCTTGTCAGGATTTTTTTTTAATAGTGAAAATGAGGAACAGGGAACTCAATGTTATTTGACTGATATTTGTCAGCACATAGAAATACTAGTAGGTCTATTTCAACACAAATCTTGTTAATTCTAATTTCGTTTATACATGCATTTTAGACGCTACAAACTGGGTGCATTTTCAGTTTTGTTAACCCCTTTGTCTAAATATCCTCAGATAGTTATTCATTTAATTTTAGAACAAAACAAATTACATGAAAAATTTAAGCGGTACCCACCCCCCCCAAACCAAAAAAGGGAGGGAGAGGACAAGAAACAAAATTACTTTTATTTGGCCCAATTAAGTGGTGATATAACGATGACATCATTGGAATTAAACTATTCCTAGGCAAGAGTCCTTCCGTCATCTAGGAGGGCGATCGTCTCTTTAAGAACCGGTACTGGCTCTACACCTACCGGTACTGGCTCTACATCTACCGGTACTGGCTCTACTGTTTGAAAAGAAGGAAAAAAGGGGAGAAAAGAAAAATTAGTGTATTTGTTTATTTGTAGTGAAACAAAGGGTAGTATTTTCAATGAGTAAACTGCTTTCCCTAATTGCCCTGTTTGCCTACATTATTAAGTATACATATAAATATGATTAAATGTTGAAATTATAGAAAAATCAATTACGAAGTATAAACCTTGAGGCCGACATTTCTAGCATATGTGAAGGAGTGGTAAGGGGGCAACTTGCACCCCAAGATTTCAGACGAAGAAGAAAAAAACATGTCTCTTTTTATATAATAGTTTATTGTTATCAGCAGGGTGGGAAATTATTAAGGTAAATAATTATAAGATTGCCCCTTTCTTCCATAAATAAATCATATTTGGGGGCGCGCTACCCTCACTGTAAAGCAACCAGTTCCTAGAAAAGTAGACTTCCTAGTCGATTGGATCACATTAAGCTGAGATATTAAAGCTGCATATGCCACTGTGTGATATCATCTGATAAAATCAATGTTGAATCTTGGATCAGCGGCACAGACAAATAGGCCAGACTATTATTTTTCAAAAGACAATCATTTTCTCAAGAAGAAGAAAATGATGAAGAGGAAAAAAAAACACTCTCTAGAAAACTCTTCGCTTAGCTCAACGGGAGGTGGGGGCAGACAGGAGTAGTTTTACTCCCATCTTTTAAATTTCATCTATTAATCTATTTATTTGATTGTTGATTATTCATTTACTTATACCTATTCACTCTTTTATTTATTAATCAATTTATTAATTAATTTATCTATATACTTGTTTGTTCATTCATTCATTCATTCATTTGTTATCATGTTTCTTCAAAGGGGCTGCTAGCCCCCCCCCCCCCCCCAAACAATCCTTGATTAGTCTATGAATCAAATATTTTGAAGCTTGGGTGAGGTGTGTTTATATAACAAAAACAACATTGAACACATGTGCAACCATAGTGACTAGACATACAACCCAGTGGCTTATATACTTCTAGATTTCATTTTAACTTTCCCACACAATGACAGGGGCAGATCCAGGAATTTTGTAAAATGGGAGGGCACAATAAACACACTTATCTGACAAAAAGAGCAAAACAACAAACAAAACAAAACAAACTAAAAAGGAAGAAATGTTCTTTCATTTTTTTTGTCGGGTGTAACTAAGGAATACAACCTGGGTTTCAAAATGAATTACTGAGTGGTTGTCCCCTACCCACTCCCCCAAATCCAACAGTACATGACATAGACCGACTACGGTTATACGAAGTACATAAACAAAAGTGCAAAAAGGCAAACATTATTACAACTAGACATGAAATTCGTCACAGAGACGAATTAGGTGATCTGCCGCTTTGATCGAGATATTAACACATGTAGAAACAAATCTCCACTCATATATAACACGTCCATGTAAAAGCTAATGTATTAATCAAGGACGTAGAAACAGTAGTAATGATTGTGCTGGCTATTGTTCGGTACAACACTGTTACCATTTAACTAATGACAGCTAGGAGATCGACGAACAAATATAAAAATAACACTGTTCATTAAGTTAAAGCTCTGATTGTTTATTGTTTATTATACAAATTGTACATAGCAGCTAGAAAAATGATGTCGATGGTCGAGAATCGCGAGGAGAAAATGTGCAGATGTGAATTGTAAGATAGATATAGTATTGATGGAGACTATAGTAAGAAGAGGCATTCACCGAATCTGACCACGAGACTAAAAGGCTTGACTGCATGTTTAGATTTACGTCCTGCCAAGTACATGTATCATGTTTTGACGGCGGCTTGGGTTGGTCGGTGATAAGGAGATACGAGTAAAAGGAGCATTAATTTTAACCAGAAGACTTATGGTCAAGTCGGTGAAAGCAAAGCAAAGAGGAAGAAAGTTGTGTGGTCGTGAGATCGCAAGATCAAGAGATAGAGAGGAAGAGAACGTTGAAACACTAATATTAGGAGATTTGCTACACTATGGGGCAGCTAGATCACCTAATAACAAAGAGTCAATGAGAAATTCAGACTTTCAACAAAATTCCAGCCTCCATTCACATAGCATGTACAAGTAAAATCCATGATGGCCGAATTTGCTGTCTTCACCCTAAATCAGAATTTTGTCCACGAATCATGAACATTTGTAAAGTAAAGCTTTAGCTACAACATAAAAAAATATGGAAGACATCAGAATTAAAAAAAAAAGTTTATCTGCCGTCTAGCATCGCGAGCACCGATTGATATCGTCAGAATCTATCTTTCTTCCCCCTTACTTTCTGTATGGATTTTATTCGCTTTATATCTCATGAAAGACATGGTTCATGACAATGAAATGTTCATGACATGCGCCATATTGATCCTAACACGGTGGATCATCTAATTACAAGTTGAGAGAAAAAGCGTTACCTTAGCATGTGTAAGTAACCTCAAGATACTTAAATGTTCCTCGGCATGGATCACCGGCAAGGCTATTCTTTGCTATAATTCCGCATTGGCTTCGGCCGTTACAATCTGGACCGAGAACATCCAATAGGTCTACTCCACAAGCCGTGTCTGATACTTGGTCGTGAGGACAGGTTGTGCTGTCAGTTCGTCCGTAGACAGCGGTAGAAATGCTGATACTGCCATCTCCGCAATCGATTGTAGCCGACTTGTGCTCACAGATAATTATCTTTTTCTCTGAAGAAGAAAAGAGAAGACCACTGGCTTAAAGTTTCCTGAGCAGTATGTAAATCCTCGTCCTCAGTTAATAATAATAATAATAATAATAATTACATTTATAGGGCGCTTTATACAGATGTTTCTAAGCGCACAGGTGGTACTGTCTAACTTGTAATTATTTAACATGTTCAATACCCTAAAAGCAACAAAATAAAATAAAATATTACTAATACAATACAATCAAGTTGAATGGAATTAACTACTTGTGTGCGCCTCCAGTAAACTATAACTGTTTAAAAAGGTGGGTTTTGAGAAGGGTTTTGAGAAGGGTTTTGAATGATTCAATGGATGGGGCATTTTCAATATGAGGTGGTAGTTTGTTCCAGAAGGCGGGGCAATCGATGAAAAGGCATGGTCACCATAACGGGTTTTTGTTCATGGGCCGGAGGAGAGCTGCAATAGTCCATAATGGGAGGAGATGAAGGCATGGACAAGTCTTTCAGTGGAGATTTTGTCAAGCAGTCGCCTGATGATCTTTCTAATTTTGTAGATGCCCCAAGATGCGGATTTGCAGACGTTTTTGATGTGCTTTTGAAGAGTAAGGTGTTTGTCCAATGTAATGCCGAGGTCTCTAACATATTCGGAGGTCTTTAGTACATCCTCATCGGTTGTCAGAACTGGTAGAGGCACTGTGCTCCTGAGCTGTGAGGAAAAATGGATCAGTTCCGACTTGTTTTCATTAAGACGGAGTCTGTTATTGGCTGACCAGTCCTTGATGTCTAAAAGACAATCTTTTAGGGAATTAACAGCATCGACTTTGCCACGAGGTGACATAGTTAAATAAATGTGAGTGTCACACCCTGATGACGAGTAATGGTTCTTGCGAGAGGACCAGTGTACAGAAGGAACAGCAGAGTGCCGACGACGGAGCCTTAAGGAACTCTGCAGCTGAAAGTGAGTGGAGCTGAGCAGGTCCCATTGATTATTACTCTCTGTGCACGGTCTTGTAGATATGACTCGATCCATTGGAGGGCAGTCCCTGAGATGGAGTAGTCATTTGCCAGACAATGTAGCAGCACGATGTGGTCGAGCGTGTCAAACGCTGCGGAATAGTCCAGAAGAAGTAGAACGGCCTCATCACCCTTGTCAACAGCAATTAGGAGTAGATCGTTGAGCACTTTCAAAAACGCAGTTTCTGTTGAGTGGAGGTTGCGGTATGTGGACTGGTTTACAGGGAGCAGATGGTGACTATCCACGTGATTCATGAGTTGGTTAGCTACGATTCTTTCCAAGACCTTGCTCACAAATGGCAAATTGTTGTTAGATGTTTGTGTTCACATTCAGACCCTTTGGAAATACGAAGGCGAGTGACGAATAATGTGGGATATCATAACCATTATTATTGGTCACAATATGCATACACTATAGCTATATGTTAATATATATATATATATATATATATATATGTATAACTGATCTGCTGCTTCGGTCTAGACATAACACATGTAGAAACTCAATGGGAGATTTTTTCTTTTACAAAGAAATCCTACATTCCATTTATATTACAAATATTTGAAAAAAAATCAGTCCCCCTGATGTGTGCACGGACAAAGGTGTGACCAAAAGTTTACCCATGACATCAAGTTCATGTATACCAAATCTCATTCATAAATGATATCCATGCATGGAAATATAACACATACTCGATGCGATATATCACGTACAAGTGAAAACCATAATGGTAGATTTTGCAGTCTTTACCTTTAATCGGAATTTAGAACACGTTCACCTAATTGAATCAAATTCAATTGTTTTCCTTTAAGTGACAATATTTTGACGCCAAAGCTTTAGCTCTCTGCATGGTGTTCTTTTTCTGAAATATATCACTAAGAACATCATCTTGAAAACCTTCCTTACTTCCGTGCTTTATTTACAAGTGCAATATCACTCTTCAAGGATCTCATAATTACTTGGCTACTAATAGCTTAATCGTCTAGTGTCTATTACATTTTAGATATCATTCAATCTATCATAGCTTCTAATGATATAACACATCTCTAATAGCGTCTTCATTAAGAAATCATATAGACATGATACAAGAATGTTAGCATAACCATCCCTATACTATTGCTTTATGAGCTTCCTATACTTTATGCTCTGAGACTGAGGATCATTTGTGCACATGTAGACCCTGTAGGATGTCATTCTACTCTCAGCCTTCACTCATCCATAAATTAACAAGTCATTTCTTCACATTAATACTGAATAAACTAAAAACACTTCCTTAAATATTCCAATAGCCATCTGTATCAATTTGATCCAATACTACTTCCCTTTTCAGCAAGATTATTGAGCTTGAAAATATACATAATAATAATATCTAAGATTTACATCTTTGAAACTTATATTCTAAATTCCTCATCAAAATTAAATCGGAATACATTTGTAGAGTTAGGTCTCAGCTACCTAATACAATATGGGAGACATCAGAGTAGGGATGAACAAGGTATATTCCAAACAACAATGGCAAATACTACCTAATCGATTCAAATTGAATTGTTTTCCTTTAAGTGGCACATACTATATTTACGTCAAAGCATTCTAACAGCAAACGTGATACATGAAATTCCATCTCCAATTCATACGCCATCAGAACATGAAAGAAAAATTGGGGGTCGATCACCAGCCATTTTGAAGAGTTATAGCGGTTTTAAAACCACTCTTGGCAATTTTTCTGCATTTGCGTGCGTGCGTCCATTTTGAGGTTTAACTAACGTTTATGTGCTAAATTCAGGTCAACAATGGCTAAAATTGATTTCATGTTGCTAAGAATAGTATCAGAAATACAAGAGCAGTTTTAAAAAATTGAATTAATACACATAGTACGGACGGCACACGCAAAAACGCCAAAGCTAGCATGCGTCCGCATCCTTAATTTTTTAAATGTTCAAAAGTGTCTGAAACGTCACTGTAGTAAATTAGTTATACATGCATGTATAAGCATTTTGACGAACTTGTACGCGTATGCCAATATGCGTGCATGGACATGGGTGTGACCTAAAGTTAACCCATGACGTCAGGTTATGCATGTCAAATATCAATCAGAAATGACAATGTATGGCGGAAATAAGTTCAATAATAGAAAATAACAGAGATGACGTTACGCATCTGTAATACAAAAAATCTCTTCGTTATAGGATCAATAATAATGCATATGGCACATGTCATGAAAATTTCATAATAATTAATCATGGTATTCATGAGATATGAAGCAAAAAAAATCCATAGAAAAAAAAGGGGGAGGAAGATTCTGACGTAATCAAGGTACTCTATAGCTGCCAAACTAGGCAGCAGATCACCTAAAAAGATAGATTCTGACGAAATCAATATGGTGCTCTGCTAAGCTAGGCGGCACAGCACTAATTATCAAGGGCAAGAACCATGCACAGTACGTGACAACACACATGATTAAGGCATTGCAATGATTAGGGCTTAATTATCTCGATGCACACAGGGCTTCTTCTATGAGAACATGTATGCTCTCATAGAACAAAAGGTTTCACACAGAGCTATTGAAATTGCCTCAAGTTGATTTTTGAAAGCTCTTATGCGATCGTGTTTATAGCAAAATCTCCTCTGCACTACATGAATGCCCAAAGCAAAAAATTGCGCCCTCACCCATACATGCATTAGTTGGATCTACCCGTGTCACATCCACAGGGTTCGACCAGAACAGGATCCGGATGAAGCAGACCAGGCCTTGGACCCGGACCCGAGGAAAAAGTGGAACCAGATCCAGATCCAGATCCAGGACTGGATTCTGACTCGTAATAGAGGTCGACTGACAGGAAATATCGAGACCGGCTACTCCGCAGTTTTCTTTATATTTTATTTATTCGTGTATTTATACATTAATTCATTCATTTATTCATCTAATTATCTATGTATTTTTACTTTCGGTTTACTCATTTTTGTATTCACATCTTTTTTTCTTTTTTTTTTTCGCCTCTTGTTGGCCTGTTGGGCTCAGAGCCTGTTTTGAGGCCGGTAAAATTCACAAAGATCTTTCCACACTTTTGCCGTTTGCAATGGCTTTGGAGGTTCCCCCCCCCCCCCCCCCCCATCCCATCCCTTGTCATGACCCATTTAACTTTCAAATGACGGTCATTGTATTTATATTTTTATCCTGATATGCTACATTTCAGGTTTTTTAAAATGCAAGAATATTGGGCTAAATTTCTACAGTCAAGAGAAGCTCCAAGGGCCTACGTAATAATGAGGCGCTTGCGGGTCGGCTTATATGCAGCTAATTTTCTACAGTCAAGAGAAGCTCCAAGGGCCTACGTAATAATGAGGCGCTTGCGGGTCGGCTTAATATGCAACTGCTTTCTACAAACACAAAAATAAAAATGACTTGTTGCTCGTCTATATCTTTAATAAACTGAGATTTTGCCTAAAAAAATATAATCTTACTACGCTAATAATGTCACCTTAGAGCTATATTGAAAGGGTGTTTGATATGGGTCAGTGACAACATCCCTGGGGCGCTTGCGGGTCGAGTAATATTGGTTGGTTGGTTATTTTACCTGACTGCTAAGAAAGCATAAATGCTTGTAAGTAAGCAACCAGACGGCTGACGGCTTTAGGTCCTTTCCGACGGACCTGGTAATGAGGATTAATGCCTTACCAAAGGGCACTAGCGCATCGCCTTGGTTTTGAAACCCGGGTCACCGGATCACGATCGAGACCACTGCTCTACCAACTGAGCTATCGCGCCTCCTGCAACTGCTTTTCATGAACACACAAAAAAAAGACTTGTTGCTTGTCTATATCTTTAATAACCTGAGATTTTGCCTAAAAAATATAATCTTACTACGCTTATAATTTCACCTAAGACCTATATTGAAAGGGTACTTTTCGATATGGGCCAGTGACAACATCCCTGAGGCTCATGTAAGGTAATATGTGGGACAAATGGTTGGCCCAAAATTAAAATTTTCTTTTAACACTTTAAGGATAGATTTCGTTCATAATACGGCTAGGATACGGTGGACATAGTCCCCCAAAATTGAGAGTTACCTGCAGCGGCAGGAGAGAATCTGCAGTGGTATTAGGGTCACCCTAGGGCGTATCCCTATCTTTACAGGCCGTACGGGTCACTGTGGGATTATAGTGCGGAGTTATACAATTTTTCATTTCTAAGTTCGCCATAGCCATGCCGTAGAGCGGTTGCATGGCAAGGTCAGGGGTACGGTGACCTTGCGTCTGCCTTGGTATTTTCAAAACCCTACGGCCGCTGCAGGAGTTCCCTAAGTTGACCGTGCATCATCACTTCAAAGGCTGTATGGCAGCTCCAGGTTTTCTGTCTCTACAAATTAAAAATATGCTATGCGGCTACTCTAACATATGTGACTGCTACCGTATGTGAGCGTGGGAATACTGTGGCAGCCGTATAATTGCAATTGGCTGTAGATATTTTAGATCCCTCGGCCGCGGTGGCAAATGTGACCTAGGCGTAAGCTGTCTATGGCCTACGTTATGTTCATTAAGTACAGTCAGCGTATCTGTTTGGTAATTTCTTTTTTTTTTAATCAAGAAAGCATAGACCAATAACTAATTGGCCAAATTAGGACCACATACCTATTGATGCGAGGTTCTTCATTACTCGCTTATTAATAAAACCCTACTGATTAATTAAGCCATCCAAAGCCTCATTCAGACATGTCGCGGTAAACTGAGAAACAAAAGCTGCGTTAGTTATATTATTTTAAGAGAATGTCATTTAGGTGGGGGGGGGGGGGGGGGGGGTGAGCAGAGTACTCGGGTACTACAGAGGCAAAATCATTTATACCAGTATTTCATACACTACGGAAACGAGAAGTGTGCAACGCCAAAGTCATTTATTTCCCCACGACGGTTTACGCTTTATGTGTGACCGAGGCTTTATTGCCATATTAAACCTAGTTCACATACGACGCGGTAAACCGCAGCGTTTTTACATTTTAGTATAATACGCTTCGCATTTTCTGTGTCTTATAACACAGAGCTCAGTATATATGTGTAGGACCTTTGTTGCGGGCAGTTGTCTTTCATTTACAAGTTATTATAGTAATCTACCGTGGCTTACCGATTCATTTCTGAACGAGGCTTTACAAACACGATCTCAACTACATTTGAAAAATCAACCCAAGTGCATTTTAAATACCTATTGTATGTCCAATGCATAGATAACATGTTCGGACAGACAAGGCTATTGAAATGGCCTTTGATGATTTTTCGAAAGCAGTTGCTATAGTGTCTACAGTGGACTTAATTTTTAGTGAGTTTTAGCGAAACCGCCTGCTTTGGCGGCGAAAGCTCCGAGCTCGGCGAGCCCAGTCTCTGGCTCGGTCACGCCAGTCTCGATCATACCCTTCAGAAGAGTCAGAGTCAGAGTCAGAGTCAGAGTCCCAGTCGGGTCGCAACAAATCTTCAAAACTGAAACTGGATTTGGATCCACTGGATCTCGGGTCTGATGAATCGGATTCGTCGGAGGAACCGGAAGAGCGGTCAGATAAATCAGATTCATCAGATGCATCAGAGGATCCGGAAGATCGGTCCAATAAATTGGGTTCATCGGAGGCTGCAGAACCGGCAGACACTGATTCTAGTGACCCACCTTCACCGCCTTCCTTCCAGGGGTTGAGGTTCAATTTGGGAATCTCAGATTCGTCAGAGCATGGAACACGGTGGTTGGAAAAGTTGGGCAACGTCAGGGTTTTAAACTCAGGGTAGGGATTCTCCATGCTGAACTGTGCCCATGGTATATCATTCCTGAAAGTTTGATAAAGAAAATCAACATGCTTGAATATTCATTAGGTAATGATTATCAAATGGAGTCCTTCTTATTTTTTATTCATCATCTTCTTCCTCTCCTCCTCCTCTCTTCCCCTCCCCTCCTTCTTTTCCCGAAGACTAGCTCCCGGCTAATAAAAGGAAACATTGGAACACATATGTGCAGGGTCATTTGATAGCTAAGCCTAGCAAAGTTCATGAATACATAATGTGTGAAAATACCATTCCCTGATTCATTGTAGGAGGCGTAAGTTACACAATGAAGGGCAAACAGTGACTTATTCAGTGGATACACTAGCTGTTTGCACAGAAGCGACTGACTGCTTCCTTTGGGGACCAATGATAATCTATGCTTTTCCCTGATGTGAGTGACATTTCTCCATTTCCCTGGCTGTACTCTGACAGGACAAAAGGGAACCCTTTTTCCAGGTTTTTCTCGTATTTCCAGGATAGCTGGAACCCTACATGATGACATAGCAAGGACAAGAAAGAAGTTTTCAAAAGTAATAATCCCCCCACGTGCAAAGCTCACTTATCATTTTTAACCTTGTTACCCTTACTGATTATAAAACTATATTTTCATTGAAAAGCGGGGACATCATTTTCTGTTAAGGCCACCCCCCCCCTCAAAAGTGGGTGAGGGCGTTGTCTCCTCCCCCACCCCTCAGGATTTATGCCAGTGGATATAGAGACTTACTTGAACTTCTTAGTGTCACATGTCGGGGTGTACAGGGGATATGGCTGGATGGAGAGATTCTCGCTACCGTCCAGGGTGTCGCAGAGAACACGTGACAGTGACGTGCCTTTGATAGCGTCCAACTGACCTGTCATTGGAAGGAAAAACAGAGTGATATTAGGCAATGGATGTAATTTGTGTATAAATGAATGATTGGATCAACATGGATTAACGGGGTGTTGTGGCGTGCACCTGTAATCCAGCTAACACAAACTGATTCAGCCAAGGACGCAGGCTCAAAACTGAGTCACGTCTTTTGGATGGTGACGTTAAACGTGCATGGGTCCCCAGACGTAAATTATCATATCTGATTGATACATGTCTGTAAAAATCCAATTACACACACACACACACACACACACACATGTGCATGCTCGATCGTAACTACGTCTGGCTGGATCATCATTAAATCCACTGGCCGGGCAGGGTAACGACTGTAGGGCTCTTAGGTTGGTTAACTGATAAAGCACCTCAGTGAAAGTTATTATAGTGAGTGTGAAAAGGAGATGTGATTTTGTCTAGCGGCACGTTCATAGTCATCTCCGTCTGTGTTCATGTACAAACTGGCTCAGGCAACCCCGGTTCGAAACTGAGTTACGTCTTTCGGATGGTGAGGTTAAAGATCGGTCCCCGTACGTAAATAATCATTTCTAATTGATACACGTCTGTAAAAACTTAATTACACATAGGTCCCATTGCACACCGCATCAGCGACTACCGTGACTTTTTGAAGCGCCATGCAAGAGTAATATCGTACAAAAAGTGAATGAAAAAATGGACAGTGTAAGCACCTTCTCGAATTACTGGCATATGGGTTAAATGCCTTCACACACTTGATTAGCAGGTAATAGCGCTATCGAAATGACGCAACAGGCATAATACCCTATGCACACGATGTGTCACGCTAATCAAGATAATGATGAGAATAGGTAGGTCTGTTCTTACTTCAACGGAACGTTCGCATTGCTAAGTTTGCTGTATCACTATATTGTATCCTTGCCTAACATATCATTATAACAATTCATGTACTTTTCAAAAGGGTTATCTATTACTTTAAATGTAACTGTAGCATTCAATCACTCAGATATATTGACACTTTCACGCAGCAATTCCGCCACCCAGCAATGTAAACATAATTAATATTATTGGCAACTGAATCGCTACATTGAAAACACACAATGTAAACAGTTGAAAATTATCAGAATATGTTTCTGTCTTACGATAAGCAGCATTGTAAGTACTCAAAATGAAAACAATGGGAAATACCAAGATTCATTAGAGTAGGGTTGGGAAAATGATCCCCAAAAGTTTCCCTTCGTCAAGTTTAATGCTGCATTAGAGAATGTACCTATAATGAACAGTTTTGGGCAAAGTTAGTGATATCCAATGATACAAAAAAAGAACCCTTCATTACAGTCAGGTACGACTTATAGCTATTTATTGCCACACATGATATGCTGAAATACTTAGGTGAAAGGGAATGGAAACTGATTACGAACCACTGCCCAACTGTATTAATATAAGTTTATTTTAGCTGAATTGTGTATCATGATAAAAAAATAATCAAATACTTATTTCCCTTATCAATCTATATTAATTGCTCTTGTTTTGAATTATTATGTTTAGTGATATTTTTTTTATTTTTTTTATCTAAAAAAAAAAAAAAATTGATTGTATTATGTAATACAAGGCTCTCTTTCAAAGCATTTTTATGTAATAAAGAGACCGTACCGTATAAAGAACACATGATTATTGAGTAAATAATTTCATGAAAGAATAAATAACAAAATAACGAAATAACAAAATAAAATAAATTGCACAATGTTTCTCTTACTGTCTGTGAAACCCTCCGGTGCATTCCGTTCGTACCAGAAACGATCCCCAAGACGAAGTCGCTTGAACTGGTCGCCGAGCAGACAACCGAGGGTATGGCCAATTCGACCTCCAGGCATGTGCTTCTCGTTCGTGAAGCCGATGAACGCGTCAATTTCGCGCACTCCATCTTCCCTGAAAATAATAAGGGAAAAAAATAAGAGATTGATATTTCTGTTGAGCTAACCCGAAGCACTGAATGCTTTTCTTCTTTTTTAAATTGGAATTATTATCATCATCATCATCATTGTTGTATGCTCTTATTGTGTACATATGTCATCGTTCGATGTTTTATTTCAGAGAAAATTAAGCCCCTCTGTACTAGTTTGCCAGGAGGGATAACACCTCCCTCCGGAACCGCGGCAGATATAAAGTTTTTCTTTCGTGACTTTTTTCTTTCGAGTCTTACGCATTTTTAAAATCAATTTTTTTTTTAAATCAGACGTATGGTTACAAAGTCACATGACCTTTTGTCTTTGCATGTCAGCCCGAAAATCGCTCATTTTTGTGATTTGCGTACAAAACATATGGAAATATCATTTTTCCTAAAAAGATATAAAACATTGGTTATTTGGTCTTGTTTAAAGTTTAGGTGTTTGTTTTGGGGTCAAATACTTGAATAGTAGTAAAAAATGAAATAAAACAACAAGAAAAATAAAATACATAAGTTTAAAAAACAATGAAATACAAAAGAAATTATCAAAACAAGAGATAACATATGAAATGACCTGGCTCTTCCAATTTTTGTTGTCGTATTATTATTCCAAATGGTCCAACGAATATATGTAGTGAAAAAGAATGCTTAAATATGAATAATATATGATTTATGGGTAGAAATGTGAATTTTATAACCTTATTTGCATAAATTACCATGAATATGCAAATATCTGAATTTTCAAAAAATTGAAATTACCATAGTATTCTATACACTTTTATAATCTTATAACAATTTTATAACCTTATTTGCATAAATTACCATGAATATGCAAATGTCTGAATTTTCAAAAAATTGAAATTACCATAGTATTCTATACACTTCACTTGACCCCAGTAAAAACCTGGTCTGAAATAGAGTTAAGGCAGTTTTGATAGCCTAGTCCACCACACGCGAGAGGTCCTAGCTTCGATCTTTGCACAGCGTATACATATTTGGTGTTTTGCCCACATCCATCCCTCTTGACCCAGGAGTATCAAAATGGGTATCCGATCCAATCTAATCCAATCCAATCTAATCCGATCCAATCTAATCCAATCCAAAAGATATTTGATATAGCGCCTTTTCCTTGCAGATACAAAGTGCTGCATGCACACGCTACACAATGTTTGGGCCACTTAAAAAGAAAAGTTACACACTTCTCAGAGATCAGCAAAGTAGATGTAGGCTGGTAATAAAGTAATTTCTAGCAGAATAGATGTGATTTGAGTAGTTTCTTAAACTGGTCAACAGATGAGGCCGTCTGCACAGCAGTAGGTAGCTGGTTCCACAGTTTTGCAGCAACCGATGGAAAAGATAATTCACCAGCACGTTTCTTAGAGAGACACTGAGTGAGCCAGATGGATGATGATGAGCGAGTATTTCGGACTCGAGGATGGTTATCCGCGACTACGTCACAAATCTACCAATTTGCCAATTTGAGAATTGCTTAGACTTAGGGGTCTTGTAATTCAAACATTAAAACTTTCTTATTATTAGTCCAATATATTTCACACTTTCTTCATACTGTCTATCTGATTTTCTGCTTTCATACAAATGAACTTATTACAAGGGTTGGATTGCCCCTTAGCCCTGTATCATACATTACACCTCACCCAAACCCCAAACCTAGAACGTAAAACCTTAATTATTGCAAACCTAACCCTGTATCTTGGACGCAATCTGAAGCAATTGTTCCAGGACGGAGTAAAGGCCACTGTAACTTTGTTTTTAATTTCATTTTTAGGGGTGGGGGTCCAATAGATCCTGGTCCAATAAAGCCTTTGCTGGATACGCCACAGTGAAAGATAGCCATGAAGGGTTGTATTTGCATTATTAAAGGAAGCCCCCCCCCCCCCACGACATACACACCCTCTACAACTTTGTTTGGGGGGGGGGGGTGCCGGTCTATTAAAGAGAGTTATATGCCAGCTCCAAAACTCTCCTGGATAACGCCACAGACAGACAAAGATTGCCCCAAAGAAGACTGAAGGTTTTATCTGCATTTTGAACCCGTTCCCTTCCAGATTCTGATATTCCCATAAACTTTGTACACAGAGCACCCGGTGCCCTTAGGCAAAGGGTTAAAGGAAACACCCGCCTGACTATCAGTCCAAAGTTTGAGGACTCGATTCCCAGCCCGGCACTACTGTCCTTTGGCAGGATATTTATCCACATTTGCCACTCTCCATCCAGGTGTAAATAGGAACCTGACGATTGCTTTGGTGACTTGTTGCATGGCCTTCAGGAAGAACAGCATTGATGCTGATGAGAGTTCCATTCATTGGTACACAATGTTTTTCATTGTTTGATGTTGTTTGTCTGTTTCTTTGATTGTTTGTTTTGATGTTTGATTGTGTAGGAGAGGGGTGTAACTTACCCGTAGAGCTCCTGGAGTTCGTCAAGGAGACCATCATCCAGAAACACTCCTTTAAGGTCGTCCCAAGATTCTATCTTTGGTCGTTTAGGTGTGCACATCTCACGGTACTCCACATAAGAAGGGATGCCATGCTCGCGTCCACGCTGAATATTCATTGCAAGGAGATCCAAACCGAATCTAAAAATGAATGAGGTATACAGGGTTTTTATCTTCTTTTAAGGCAGTAAAATGAAACGAATGAATATTTTTGCTCATATTTCTTGTATATTTACCCCGTAGTTGGTGACACTTCATGTTCAAGCCTTGCGCCTACAATCAAGCTCATGAGTATCATCCAAGAAATACTAGATAAATAATGACTGCTTCGAGGGGTAAAGTTAAAGCTATTGCCCAAGGTGATCTTGAAACTGTACTTTGCCCCAAAAGGGGCATGGTGCAGTAAGGTCACTAAGATCACCAAGGAGCTTGATTTGTTTAACCGTGACTAGGGAAATAAGCAGTCAATATTTGTTTTATTTACCGTATTCCAAGTTTCAATTCAAACGAGATACTTTAACAAAACATGTCTGTTATTAGTACAATTATGCTGTGTCTCGCCAGTCAATATTTTGTCGCTATACTGCCCAGCAGTCAGAAGCGAATTTCATCCCTTGTGCGGTATGTGATACAAGATATACCATTTTAGGTTTCAATTCAAAAGAGATACTTTAACAAAACATGTCTGTTATTAGTAGAATTATGCCGTGTCTTGCCGGTCAATATTTTTCGGTATACTGTCCCGCCAGCAGTGAGAAGCGAATTTCATCCCTTGTGCGGTATGTGATACAAGATATGCCATTACACATTAGACGTCATTTCGATTGCGTAATCACCTGCACTAATCAAGACTGTATAAACAAAGTCGTGGATCCACAAGAAATTAAAAGCAATCTTTGCATTATTCATGTTGCAATCACTTTCTCTACAATATCACAATCACACAGTGCATCAACTGTCGCACATGTCCAGTCATCTGACGCATTCCTATCTATACGTCAGGCAAATGATGCCTCATGTACAATATCACGATTGACTCACCCGTCTTCCTCCTCCTCAAAGAGATGGCCCTGAATTGCTGAAGTAACATGGCGGTCAACCTTGTTCACTTTCTGAGCGATGTTTCCAAGAACAAATCCATTCATCCCATTCTGAGATGGCAAAATTAACATGTAATCGTGATTATAATTTTGTGTCATTTTCTTTTAAACATACTGCACCTCTTGTCTGGAATGCACTTCCTCAGGAAATATGTCAAACTAGAAATTTTAATGGATTTAAAAGGAAATTCAAATGTTATTTATTACAAGTACTTAACCCCTGTATATTATTTTATGTGATAACAAGAAATTCAATTTTGTATTCCTTCTTCACTTATAACATATGTTTATTTTATATAGATAGATATTTGTTTCCTGTTGTATTGTTTTGTTATTGTCCAGTATATTATTTATTTTTAATGTATATATTTATGATTGAATGGAATCAATAAATATTGAATTATGACAACATACCTATTCCCTACATAATTATATATCGTGTCTAATATTGAAATGTAATTTTGATGTGAGATATTCACAAGCTTTGAAATAATTAACTTATTTGTCAATCTTCCGATGTGTAATATTGATGGTTTCCTTTACTGCCTACTTCTCATACCCAAATAAATCAATCAATCAATCAATCAGTCTACTGTCTCTTTAGCTTTCACAGCTACAATTATCTTGCCATGATATCCGGGCACGAAATTCATTATATCAAAACAATGTCAAATATGTTCTCATGCTTTGTTCAATTGCTTTACGAATGAGAAGAAATCAAATGAAATCAAATCAAAACAGATCTCCCCCTAATCATATCCCAAACTCCAAGTAGTCTTACATTTGCTGCATCGTGCATAGCAGAGGCGTTAAAGAAGGCGTGATGGAGGGGAACAGCGGTCCGAGAGAAGTGCTTATTATCACGGATCTCAAGCTCGCTCGGAATCTAAAGTGCAAGGATAAAAAAGAGTAATTACATTCAATTATTCCCACTTCCTCATTTGCTGACCACATTTTTTGAAGCATCACTGCGTCAGTGATTGACCCGGTATCTGACGGTGGTCGTTATCACAGATCTCACGCTCCACCGGAATCTAATGCACAAGGAATTAAAAGCACACTTACAGAATTTTGTTTTTATCCCCGTCCCACTTGATGCGTCATTGACTGACGTGGAAGGAGGCGTCGGCCTCTGTCGCGGTCTCTGACGCATCATGTAAGAATGATATCGCAGACGTAGTGAGTAGAAATAAACAGTGTTTGTTGAAGTACTGGCGCATGCTCTGAATTACTGTTCTACATCAAATTTGGATGACATGCACCCACTCTGTAGAATAACAGAGAGCACGTATTTCTAAAAGAAGAAAAAAAAGTGATTATAATGGCGTTTCGTTACCTGGCTATGTCCCAAACGGTAGGCTGCTGAAGCGAACACGTTGCTCATGGTAGCACTTAGATTCTCATTGTAGTCTGGGACTTCCTTGCGACCAGGCTTAATAGAGAGCTTGAAATGGTCAGTCGCTACGGGACCAAAAAGGGCTGGCATGTACTCGTTGTATACAATATGCTGCCACACACCAGTAACGATCCTGAAATACAATTCAATTAAAAATGGCATTTATATTACAAACAATCGTGCGTGGCAACATTAGGTGTTTAATTATGCAGAATGTAGGCCTACCATAATGGAAAATAACAAGCAGTATAAGTAAAACATACCAGTAACGTGCATAGAAATGAAAAGAAAAAAAAAATTACAGACAAAAAATCAAAGAAACTAATGTAATTCTTAGCAGGTAAAATAGTATTATTTATATACCTCACTAAGAAATCCAGCCATCTGATTGGTCGAATTGCATTCATAAACTTCAACTGTTCCTGTAAAATTCTCGGTAACCATGCATAAAACATTTCAATATTTTTAATAACCATGGTTATTAAAAAAAGTTGGTCAGCCTCCATGGTTACCCCATAGGTTTACATGTTAAAAAATGGTTTGAGCGATGGAGGATGCCGTATGTGTGCGAAGGATTGGTCGGTAATTTCAATACAATTGAATCTCGATCGATCTTACCGACAATTTTATCTTGCATTGTTGACATGAAGACGAAAATAAACTTCCAAAAACAAAAAAACAACATCTGCCGATAGATCTTGATCTAAGTTCGTGCCAATATGCATTGCAAAAGTAAAAGAAGAGTCCGTATATGGAGCTTTTGCGAAGCATTCATCACACGCGAAGCCGGTTTTAATCCATTTTAATGTATATATCGGAGAAAACTGCCAAGCATGTTAACGGCGGGCCATAGCCGAGTGGTCTAAGCGTTGGTTTTCGGTACATCTCTTATTGTACGCAAGAGTTCGAATCCCGTCTTCGACAAAAATGATAAATATTTTTAATTTTTCATTTTTTAGTCTATTTTTTTTCGGCATATAAAAGTATTAATGACTGCTTTAATATTCGAGAAATAGTTGTTTTCATACGCTCTCGGGAAGGTTACAATTGGGCTATTCCCCTCGGCAAGCCTCGGGGAATAGCACAATTCTAACCTTCCCTTGAGCGTAATAAAACAACTATTTCTCTCAAAGCAGTCATTAATACTATAAAATATACCTTAATGCAGGTACAGACAAAATGCCAAAATAATGATGGGGGGTCAAAAGGAATTTTCTTGAATGTAAAGGGTCTGCATGCACCTTATTTGAAGTAAGTGATGAGAGATTGGAAGAGGGAGTTACGTAATACGTCCCCTACGACGTAAAGATCATCGGCGAGAAGAAGAATTGTTCATTTTTTCATGCTCGTTCAACACCATGCGTCATTTCAAGTGCGTTAATACCTCTGCTAATATAGTACACAAGTTATTCACCCAATGACTCCTGAATCCTGTTTCTCTCATAGGCTGAATCGAGTAGGCCTACTCGTCAGCTCCAGCATGCAATAGGCTAAAAAACACTATTGCATTGTTTCTGCTCTTATATTCATAGTCTATTGTTCCAAGTTGTGTCCGACACAAGCCTATCATTTTTGGATATACGCCGTTTTTGTGCGTTAAAACTGTTGATATGATTGTTAAATTGCTCGTCAATGCGTATGAACATATTTATACTTCAGTATTTTGATAATAAAGGAAATGGAAAAGAGCTAAATGTTATTTTGAATTGAATTGAACTATTTGTTTTGCAGTTTTTTAATTATTTTGAACGATGTCTTTCTAACATGGTGCAAGTATCGCATCAGTCGTGCATCAGATAGCACTACGCTGATTGACCAACAACCGCGATGGTCCGCACGGAGAAGGTCAACAAGCCAACTTTATTATTAACCGTGAGCACCAGGCATAACCTCCGTTCATATAAGCCCTATTGTAAATGTTCATGTTCAAGCATTATCTGCAACCATAGCTACTATTGAAATATCTGTCAGTATCATTAGGGATCATTTTGGACATGCGCTAATTCTGGATTAGTTCGGTCTATTCTCTACAAGATGGACAGTATATTGTAAATCCACTCTTCTTTTGGAGTGAAAATTAACGCTCAAGCTAGTGGAATCCACTCACAAGGAGCAATTCAAATTACTACTTCATGACGGTGGGCGGATTCTGATATAGCTTTGGAATTGATTTACAACATGTAACTCCTAAATGGACTGCTAAAGTCGAGTTTAAAATTAGGTGCATTATCCCTATTGCAGACTTTTAAAAGAGCGGATTTCTACAATAAGGGACTATCGAATTATTATCTACCGGGCTGGCCAGAAAATACTACAAAACGGACAACATCATACAATACAATTTAGCTAAAAAAATCAAACTATTAACATCATATTCCATAAATATGAATCCGGCGTAAACTGAAAGACAAGCGCCATAACAAACTATCGCATCAACAACCAAGAACAAAAGCAGTAGTGCTTACTTTCTTGTCTCGTTGAACAGTCGCTCCTCGTCCCAGTGACCGTTTATGAGCTGAAGCTCACTCACGATGTTGTTATGCAGGCGGACGAAGATGGTGTGGAGCGCGGTGAGTGTGGGCTGTTCTGCAGCCCTCTCGTCGCCAGCGAGCCCACATTTCACTGTTCCACCCTGCGTGCCGCGGCATTCGTGGTGGTCCTCGTCCAGTGGCAGAAACGGGAGTAGGTTTGCATCGCCTAGCTGATGGGTTGCCAAACGTGAGGAGCTCTTAGCTAAAAGATGAGAAAAATATATGTTGGTGATTTAATCATAACTCATTTCATTTGTTTATTTATTTCCATCTTAACATAAAAACAATCAGGCACGTACGCAGGGGGGGTTAAACCCCCCCCTTAGGTATTTATTTGTGTGTAAACCCCCCTAAACCCCCCCCCTTTGTTTTTTGTTTTTTAAATTTTTAAAATTTAAAAAAAATTATTGCCATGGCTGACCTAAAAAGATGACCTTACCCCCCCCCCCCCCAAAGGAGCAAAATGTCAAATTTTCAAATTTCGAAAAAAAAAAAAAAAAAGCGTCCCCCTGCTTATTCAATGGCCGGCTGAGTCGTTACGATTTTTTGGGGACCCCCCCCCCCCAAAAAAAAAAATGTCCTCTTACCCCCCCCCCCCCCCCCCCCGATTTTAAAATGTTAAAACCCCTCTTTGAACAAATCCTGCGTACGCGCCTGAAAACAATAGATCATTACAATATGATACTTCAACAAAAAAAATACATACATGTTAACAAACAGTCTAAAATGAGAAAAGGGGAACTAAAATAACGCCAAAAGGCCTTGTAAAATTATCGTTTGGTTTTTTCAACTTATTCTGTTACTGAAAGACATGTAAACAAATTAAAAACAATAACAATGACAATAATAACGAAAATGTTGCATTCTGGGAAAGGTGTTAAATAATTTGTGAGCTTTATCATTCACTTCATGTTACTCAGGCTGGGGATCAAAGAACATCATCAACCACTATCCCCTGTGAAATGTACTACTGTAAAATGCCTTCATATTACAAATAATTATGACAAGAAAAAGTTGGATGTTTGGACCTAACTTTCATACCACCCGTTTGTTTAGTTCCCTATACACTTGAATGTGTACAGTACGTGCATGAGAATGTTGGCAATTTCTAATCATTTTTGTGATTCCATAACCTCACAATTTACACAAATTCTTATTTTTTCCATAATGACCTTTCTCATTCGCTACCAGGGTGTTTTACAATTAGCTATCGCAAAATCAGCAGAAAAGGAATCTGTATAAATGAATCACAATAAATATGATTTGCTTAACAATTTCACAGGCAGCAGTGATGATCGATAGCAATTAGACAATGAATGGAGATGTTTATCGTGAGAACGGTTCTTTCCTTCTTTTTTTTCTTTTCTTTTCTTTGAATTATTAACTTTTACCTTGACTATTATTTCTAGATCTTAAAAAAAAAAGGAAACACAAATGTTATGTATATGAACAATAGACCTATAATAGATTTGCTTCATGTATTTTTTTGTCTAGATTATGGTATTCTGAATCATGTAATTATGATGATTTATGAAATGTGAACAATTAATTTGAATTTCTATGTCATTTCAGACGTTAATTACAATTTCATACAAAGTGAGCCAATGTATCTAAGCATTCAAGTGACCTTGTCTCAATCCACATGATAACCTGGAACTATTGCCTGGAACTATTACCTAGCTTTTAATTTCATGAACTTCTCGTCTAGATTAATGAACTCTAAAATCTCTCTGCATCTTTTCCAATGCAGCATTTCACATGCAAGGTATTTGTCTTGAATATCCGATGAAAACTTACAGGTTTACTAACTTCAAAGATTTGATAACTACCAAAAATATTGACAGTTGACTTTAATAACAAAACAAAAGAGATCTCAAGTAAACCATGTCATTTTTGAATGAAATGACAAGACTTAATAACGATAATAATAATAAATTGAAAGCAAAAGCTCAAGGCGCACTTGTAGAACAAAAAAGAAAAAGAAAAAGTGATCACACATTAAATAGGGGCTTATGCCAAAAGGGTGGGCAGGGTAGTGTCGCGTCGTGTTGACTTGAACGCGACCATTCGTCCAAAGCCCCCCCCCCCCCCCCGGTTTGGCCGATAGGGTGCGTTGGGAGTGTTGCGTCGCGTCGAACATGACCATTCGTCCAAAGCCACCCTCCCCTCCCAGTTTGGCCGAAAGGGTGCATTGACTAGTCTTCCACATCAGTCGTTTATAATAGAATTTAAGGAACAGAAATTTGAGTTGTTTAAATTCAAATAATCAAAATAGAAACAGATTAAAAATTAAATCAATAAATAACAAGAAACACAATCAAATAATTTACGATGATATCTAAAATGTCTAATAAAGATGTTTAACTAGTCTTGCATATCAGTTGTTTATTTATTAAAACAACTAAATATAATATTCATTTCTTTCTATGGTATATATGGAATCAGAAAGCCCCCCCCCCCCCCCCACCCGCCGGTTTATCCCGAATGGGTGCATTAAGGTGGTAGCTAGGCTTACTCCGTTATTTATTTATTTATTTGTTATTTCATTTGTAAAGACTGTTAAGCATGACTAGTTTACATCAACAAAGAATTCTATACAGTGCGTCCCAGAAAAAACGAAACCGAGAAGTATCGATGTTCTATCATAACTTAATCACAACTATAATTAATGAATGATACATATTTGGAAAGCTTAGAGTCTCCTCTTTAATGTGATGCTACTCAGATGATGCATATTTCACGCATGAGTGATTAAAAGCAATTTGAAGGAAGGAAACCAAAAAGACATTTGGCGGGCGGTATCTGAATTTCGAAGAAAAATTCACATTTCTAGAAAGTTGAGTTTCTGCCCTTTCATATGACACCTCAATCAGGAAAAATGAGCGAGGAATGACAAAGTTCTGTTTGTTTAAAGTAGTGCTTGCATTTCCATAATTTTATTAAACGAATTCGTTTTCACTGGCTGCCTGCCTATCAATAAACGAAATTAACAAAAGACTTAACTCCGTTTCGTTAACAATCAGCCGTAGACGAGAGTCTTCATGCATGGCTGATTGTCAACGAAACGGAGTTAAGTCTTTTGTCAAATCTGCTTTTTGCTACGGCAGGCACACAGTGAAAACGAATTCGTTTGTTAAAATTATGAAAATGTAAGGGCTACTTTAAACCAACAGAACTTTGTTATTCCTCGCTCATTTTTCCTGATTGAGGTGTCATATGAAAGGGCAGAAACTCAACTTTCTAGAAATGTGAATTATTCTTCGAAATTCAGATACCGCCCGCCAAATGTCTTTTTGGTTTCCTTCCTTCAAATTGCTTTTAATCACTCATGCGTGAAATATGCATCATAGGAGTAGCATCAACCGAAAAAGGAGACTCTAAGCTTTCCAAATATGTATCATTCATTATTTATGGTTGTGATTTAGTTATGATAAAACATCAATACTTCTCGGTCTCGTTTTTTCTGGGACGCACTGTACATAGAAAAAAATGGATATTATTTTTATTTGGCCTTTTAAAAATATTTATTGAATTCATTTATTGATGTAATTCTTATAAACACCTAATCTGCAAGACTACGTAAAAACTAGTTTTATTTAATTTTAATCTGTTTCTATCTTGATTATTTGAATTTGAACGACTTAAATTACTATTCCGTAAATTCTATTATAAACAACTGATGTGGAAGACTAGTCAACGCACCCAAACCGGGGGGCTTTGGACGAATGGTCGCGTTCAAGTCAACGCGACACGACGCTTCCCTACCCACCCTTTCGGCATAAGCCTTAAATAGGAGGCGAGAGAGGCCAAGATTGTATCAGAATATAAACAAAGAGAATACAATTCTTTGTTACACATAAAAATGAACCTTTTTCCTGAGTTTGAGTTGACATTGTCTCCTCATTGCACAAAATCAATGTGAATAAAGTTTCAGACTGAAATAAAATTGTGTATAATAATTGTGTGCGTATAATATGTAATGCGTATAAGAGAATTTGACCCATTGCTTCAGTCCAAATTTGGTACAAAAGGATTTTGACCAGACGCGTACGCAGGATTTTTTTCTAGGGGGGGGGGGGTTTAACATTTATAAATCGGGGGGGGGGGGGGTAAGAGGACAGAGGACACTTTTTTTTTTTTTTTTTTTTTTTGTCTAGAAATTTGAAAATTTGACATTTTGCTCCGTTGGGGGGGGGGGGGGGGGGGGGGGGTCAGCTTTTTTAGGTCAGCCATGGGAATTTTTTTTATTTTTATTTTTTCATTTAAATAAAAAAAAAATTGCAAAGGGGGGGGGTTTAGGGGGGTTGAGGGGGGTTTACACACAGAAAAATACCAAAGGATGGGGGTTTAACCCCCTCCCCTGTGTACGCGCCTGATTTTGACAATACTCTTTTTAAAGGGATCAGGTAACTTTGTCTCAGATTCTGAAACAAAATCCTGGATCTAAGTAGCTCATGCTGTAATGATAATTATAACCTTTAGGTCAGTCAGGAACCCCATGACTTTTACATGCCGAGTGGCTGTCTGATTATCAAGATATTTATGATTGGAAATCAAAACAAAATTTTGCGTTTTCCTAACGTTTATTTATAACACTACAGTCTATTGGGGAAAACGAGTACTGGTATGGTAAAACCAGTCACTCAAAGATTTTATTTGAGGCATTCTTGATTATTTTGAAGCACAATTTTTTTAGGGCTTCAATATTACACCATATCACAGACACTGATAACACGTAGGGCAGTGCATCTCAGATTTAACATTGTCAAACGATGCCTTTAACCCTAAAAAGGCCGGGCTATTTGAGGTCTTGGTAGGGCCGGGGGGGGGGGGGGCCATTATGGCCCCCCTTAAGATCTCGGCCGCGAAGCGACCGATTGCCGCGAAAATTTGCACGCATGTCAAGTGAAGTGTATAGAATAATTTGATTAAAATAATTTTTGAAAAATTCACTCATTTGCATATTTATGGTAATTTATGCAAATAAAGTCATGAAAATCACATTTTTACCCATAAATCATATATTATTCATATTTAAGCATTCTTTTTTACTACATATATTCATTAGACCATTCTGAATAATAATACATCAAAAATTTGGAAGAGCCAGCTTATTCCTTATGTTATCCCTTGTTTTGATAATTTCTTATGTATTTCATTGTTTTTTTAACTTATGTATTGCATTGTTTTTGTTGTTTTATTTCATTTCTTACTACAATTCAACTATTTTGACTCCAAAAACAACCATCTAAACTTCAAACAAGACCCATTAACCCATGTTTGATCTGTTTTTAGGAAAAATGACTTTTCCATATGTTTTGTACACAAATCACGAAAATGAGCGATTTTCGGGCTGACATGCAAAGACAAAAGGTCACGTGACCTTGTAACCGTAGGTCCGATTTTCAAAAAAATTCTTTTAAAAGTTGCGCAAGACTCGAAAGAAAAAAGTCAGCGAGCGGCGGGGCGCCATCCATATGCGTTTTCGAGCAATCAGAAAAATCGTGGAGTAGGGGGCCATAATGCCCCCCCCCCCCCGGCCTTATTAGGGTTAAAGGCTGCTGCTCAGTCATCCGTGGCAGCAGAGTGATGAAAAATTAAAGGTGTCATCAGTAAAAGGTATTAGTGGTGTAATGAGCAAAACTTTTTTTTTTGGGGGGGGGGGGGGGGTAGAACAAAATTTGCATCACCACCAGGCGAGCAATTTTTCTGTTGTTATCAGGGATGATTTCAAGTTTTGTTTCTCTTTTTACATGGTCCAAGATACTGAGCATCATACATTGCAGTTGGGCGTGATGGTCTGAATATATGTAATTTGCAAGCAAGTAACAATTTAAGGATTTTTGAGGTCGCAGTATGAAATACTACATCTTATAAAGAAAGTAAAAAAAACAATACTGATGGGGTTTCAAGCATAATCTAATCATGAAAGACTGAAAAGATATTTAATAAGAAACATAATTATACCAACCTAAAATGCGAGGTCTGGGCGAAATTAATTAAAAAACTGCTTTTAATAGTTGCTTTAAAGGGATCCGGTAACTTTGTCTCAGATTCTGAAACAAAATTCTGGATTTAGCTCATGATGCAATGATAATTATAAACCTTTAGGTCAGTCAGGAACCCCATGACTTTTACAAGCCGATCGCCTGTCTGATTATCAAGATATTTATGACTTGAATTACAAATTTTGAAAACCGTTTGCCTGACGGTTTTCATAACACTATACAGTCTATTGGGGAAAATGAGTATGGTGAAACTGGTCACTCAAAGATTTTTACTTTTTTGAGGCACTTCTTGATCATTTTGAAGCGCAGTTTTTTTAGGGCTTCAATATTACACCATATCACAGACACTGATAACACGTAGGGCCGTGTATCTCAGATTTAACGTTGTTCAACGATCCCTTTAAATTAAGAGCATATTTTAAGGTGAAAGGTGAAAGGAAAAAGTGGCACTTATCCAAAGGAAAAATGACACTTATTAGAAAAGAAAAGGAGGATGTGTCAAAGTAAAAAGGGGAATTATCAAAGGTGAAAATGGGACACTTCTCGAACCTCATAAGGGGCACTCACCAGCAGTGACGTATTGAGCGAACAACTTTTGGGGGGGGGCATAATGAGCGAAAACTTTTTTGGGGGTGCAATCTTTGCGAGGGAGCGTAGCGACCGAGCGGAGGGAGGGGTGTTCCCCCTCCCATGGCAGGGAGCTTTTGCATTTTTCGACTGGAAAATGTGCAATCTGTGGCATACCTAAGTAGGCAATTTTGACTTGATGACATGTACTAAATGGGTAAGCATGTCAGAGAATTTTGTCAGAGAACTCAGAAACATAATTATGAAAATATGCACCCCAAAATAACCTTCGCAAAATGTCGCGAATACAATGTTTGGGCCTTAACTCTGCAAATAATTCAAGTATCCTTTAATTAAAGTATATTTTGCTTCAGAAAAAAAATAATAATAATCAAAGGGAGGGGTAGGGATGACCAGGAATTTATGGACAGTTGGGCAGTGTCCTTATTAACTTGTTTATTATTATTATTGTTTTTTTTTGCTGTCGGGGGGGGGGACTATTTATGAAAATTACAATTAAAAATCTCCAATCTAAGCCAGAAAATGATCACTTTCGGCCCAGAAAATTGACAACATTGATAACAAAATCCTTAATTTGACCATTTAATAGCTACCCCAACCCCAAATGTATGTATTTTCTTAAGGCTTAAAATCCATGGATCATTTTAAGATAACAATCTCAATTTTGATGAAGAAAAAAAATTAATACCCCTCTGGGCCACTTAACGGTAGAGGTGCAATGTTACATGCTGTACCGGGTACGTATGGAACGTTAGTTCGCAAATCTGTGCATGCACAGACCGAGTGGTAGGTAGCATGTTATCTCCCGGCAGTGCTTGTCGTAGTAGATGCTGGAAAGGAATTTTCTACTTGTGTTACTGTTAGTGGCCACTATATTAAGACCCATTAGTGATTATAAAAAAACATATGCTCTTTCCATGGCTATTTGGGAATGTGTCAGATTGCAACAGAAATAAAGAAACATGAATTTTGTAGAAAATCATGTGATATATCATGAAAATGTATAAATCACTTGTATGGAATTGAAAATAAGTCATGGTTTAATTTCATTTAGGGGGCAAGCGCCCTCCCCCCCCCCCCCCCCCCACCAGAGATGAAAAGGGCATTTATGAGAACGGAAAAGGAGCACTTATTGCAAATTAGGAGAATTAAGGACAATTATCGGAAGGAATATGGCAATAATTAAGAAGGATACTCACTGGAGATGAAAAGGGACACTTGTAATGATAAAAAGAGGCACTTGTCAAAATATAAGGGACACTTGTCAAAATATAAGGGACACCTCATAGATTTGAAAATGAGGTAATTAGAGGTGAATGGGCACTTATCAGAGGTGGCAAGGGGCACTTGTTGTATCTAAAAAAGGGCCATTCACCTGGGATGAATAGGAGCACTTGTGAGAGTAAGAAAGGGGCACTTTTTACAAAGAAAACATTGGCACTTGTCGTAGGAAAAGGGGCACCCATGATATTTTAATAGAGCATTTATTAGAGGTGTGAATAGGGCATTTATGAGAAGGGGAGGTGGCTCTTATTTTTTAAGGGACATTTATCAGAAGGAAAATTGGGACTTATTAGAAAGAAAGAAGGGGGCACATGTTAAAATAAATGGGGGACACTTATCAGAGATGAGAAGGGGTACTCATCAAAAATTAAAAAAAAGGGGCACTTATCTGAAGAGTAGCACTTATTACAAAAGAAAAGGCACTTCTTAAACTAAGTTAAATGGGCTTCTCTAAGATTTGAATAGGGCAATTATCAGAGGTAAAAGAGGCACTTGTCAGTTTAGTAAGAGGCACATATAAGAATATGGAATGGGAACCTATTTGAAATTAAAAAAAGTGATACGTACCATCACGAAGCTTCTCAAGCCGTTCGTCAGAAGACCCATAAACCCCGGATGCGTCGATATACGCGGTAATATCGTTAAGATGTTCACGCGGCAGCGGTACCACGGGTACGACAGACTCCACTAGCTCCTTAGTGATGGACACCTCCTCGAAGCCGCTGCAGTCATGCGCATCTACGCCAATGGTACGGGGCAAGTCCATGCATGTCATTTTGCCTTCGTACAGAACGTCTTTCTCAAAAACTGAAATGGGGCAGCAGGAGTACTTAGAATCTACAGCTGGGCATTCCTCGCATTTTCCTGCCAAAGAAACAGAAGTAACGTTTATTTGTTTTAATCATCCTCATATCGGGTCCTTCAAGATTCAGAGAGTGCTTTATCTAGATGTAAGACAGACAGTCAATGGTTGCATCGTTGTACGTACGTGACGCGTGCCCCTGTGGCAAATGCTGAGCGTATACTTTCCCACAGGTACAGTAAATTAAATTTTCTTGTCAACTCCAGTGGCGGATCCAGGGGGGCCCGAAACAGCTGCGGCCCCACTTATTGGCAGCGCAAAAAAAAGGAAGGAAAAAAGGAGGAAGAAAAGAAGAGGAAAAAAGAAAGGAGAAGAGAAAAAAAGGAGAAGAAAAAAGAAAGGAGAAGAGAAAGAAAAGAGAAGAGAAGAGAAAAGAAACAGAGAGAGATCAGAGAGAGAGAAGAAAAAAATAGGGGGGGGGGGGGGACGTACACGTCCCCCAGGAAATTCAGAAATATAGCTAGAAAGATATATACCGGAAAGATTGGGCTCAGGGATTTCCTAGAGAGCATATTGTCAGCATTCAACATTGCAAAATCTCGCTTGGTCCGCTACGTACGCCCCCTCGGCCCTCGCCCAATAACACAAAACTATGATAAGACACTTCGCCCACCGCGACCGTGATTTATCCATGGTTGGTGTAATAATTTTGTTTTCGTTTTTATTTCTACTAACATGATTGTGTGCTATCACAAATCACAATCATAATTGTTTCATTTTCCCTTTAAAGCAGGCGCGTAGCCAGAGTCGCGAGAATTGAACAACGAATCGTCTAATTCTTTCTCTAATAATTTCATTAAACTATGAAGGTCAAAGCTTACGCTGTGCGCGGGGACGGGGGGGGGGGGCCGAATTCAGACAAGGAATAAGAGTCGAGAATGATACAAGAAATCGTTTTTTATTTCTCTAATAATAATTGAAAGGTCAAAGCTTCCGCGCTTCGCGCGGGCGGGGGGAGGGGGGGGGGGGAATTGAATTCAGACAAGGATTAAGAGTCGGGGGGGGGGGGGGGGACCATATTCAGACAAGGAAAAAGGGTCGAGAATGGTACAACAAATGGTCTTCTTTCTTTAATAATTTCATTAAACTATGAAAGGTTAAAGCTTACGTGCTTCGCGTGGGAGGGGGGGGGGAACTTAATTCAAACAAGGAATAAGAGTCGAGAATGGTACAACGAATCGTCTTCTTTCTCTAATACTTTCATGAAACATCAGAGATTCTGCGCTTCGCGTGTAATGGGGGGGGGGGGGAGGAAACAGCGAGCTGCCAGAATATGAATTTTTTTCTTGTTTATCTTGGTGATAAATAACACTTTCACAAAATACATATTATGCTCAAATTTTTGCTCGCACGTTTCGCTCACTAGCCGAATTGTGAACCAGAAATTTACTTTTTCGGGCAAAAGGCTTCAACCCCCCCCCCCCCCCCCCCGTTGAAATTGTCAACAAATTGTATGACTTAAAAACGGGAAATGTCGATATCGGACAAGAGACGTGATGTGAGCCTGCCCCCTTTCCAAAATTGTCCCTGAGTATTGTATGTTGAGTTGAAAAAATGGTCTGCGCTTTTTTCAAATTTCCGCCCCCCCCCCCCCAAATTTGGAAAATCCTGGATCCGCGCCCCTGTAACTCTATAACCCTTGACCCAACATTTTACTTGACCCTAATTCAGAGGCGGCGCTCTGGGGGGGGGGAACAGGGGGCACAGTACCCCTCAAACTTTTTCAAGAACACAAAAAGTGCCCATTTTTACATTTTATTTTATTTATTTATTTATTTGTCTTTTTTTAGTAAGGTGGCTCCATCAGTAGTTAAATACTGTTTTCCGTGGAGACCCTACAAGATAAATACAAAATTTACAACATATAAAGAATCCAAATCGAGACAAAATGAATTCAGTTACAACATTTTCGAACAAAAGAAAGAAACAAAAAACAACACAATAGACCAGTTCAATAAGATTGTCATAACGCCAAAACAAAACAGTATAATTATGAAGAATTTGATTGAGCATTTTTTTAAAAAACTATTCCAAAGAGCCGAACCATGAAATGAAAAACTTTGTTTTCCCATCTGGGTTTTATTTTTTGTAAAATTAATCCTGCCCTTTGTGCTCCTTTAACTTTGAAAGAAGTGCCCCTTTTTACATAGGAAAAGTGTCCTTTATACATAGGAAAAGTGCCCCTTTTACTTTGACAAGTGCCCCTATTAATTTCTAAAAGTCCCCCTTTCTACCTCTGATAAATGCCTCTTTTATTTTGACACGTACCCCTTTTCCTTTGACAAGTTCCCATTGTCTTTTGCAATAAGTGTCCAATTTCCATTCGTGCCTTTTTAAAATCTCTAGTAAGTTCCCCTTTTCGGATACGAGAAGCGCCCCTTTCACCTCTGATAATTGCCCTATTCAAATCTGAGAGGTACCCCTTTTGCTTTGTAAAAAGTGCCCCTTCCCCTTTTAATAACTACCCCTTTTTAACTCGGATAAGCGCACCTTATATTTTCACATGTGCCCCCTTTCCTTTTTATTAAGTGCCCTTTTTCCTTATGCTAAGTGCCCCCATTTAAAAATGGCCTCTTCCCTTCTCATAATAATGCCCCTTTTCATTTTTGAAAATAGTTCCTTTTCATTCTCATAAGTGCCCCTTTTCATCTCTTGTAAATGACCCTATTCAATTTTGAGAGATACTCATTTTATTTGACGAGTGCCTCTTCCCCTCCTGATAAGTGCTCTTTTTATCTCTTATAAATGCCCCTTTTATTTTAACACGTCCCCCTTTTCCTTCCTAATAAATGCTCGCTTTCATTCTTATAAGTGCCCCTTCCCCTTTCATAATTAACCTTTTCCATCTTTGATAAGTGCCCCGTTTATTTTAACATGTGCCTCTTTTTCTTTTTTAATAAGAGCCACTTCCCCCTTCTCATAAAATTCCCCTTTTAGCTCCGGTAAATGCCCCTATTAAAATCTGATCGGTGCCCCTTTTCTTTCTTTTAACAAATGCGCATTTCTCTTTATCATTAGTGCCCCCTTTTTATTCTCATAAGTGCCTCTTTTCATATATGGTCAGTGCCCCTTTTCAGATGGGATAAATGCCCCCTATTCACTTCTTATAAATGCCCCTATCAAATTCTGATGGGTGCCTCTTTTCTGTCGACAAATGCCCATTTCCCATTCTCATAAAATCCCTTTTCATCCCTGGTGCGTGCCTTTTTTTATGTGTAAGAAGTGCCCCATTCTCACCTCTGATAATAAGCCTTTTTTATTACACGTGCTCCTTTTCTTTTATAATAAGTGTCTTAACCCTTTCGATAAGTGTCCCCTTTCCCTCTCATCATTAAACGTGCCCCTAATTTCAAGCAACTAAGAGCAATTTCCCCCCAAATTCGCTCGCTACGCTCGCTCGTAGTCATAGATGTTATAATTATGTAACTTATCAAAGGCCTTTTTAGTCTTCCGTTATGAGAATTTGCTTATAACCCCATCAGGAGTGGGGTTTTCCTCTTTATAAGATGTAATTTTTTTCGCACTGCGACCTCACAAATCTTTAAAAATGTCCTCGCTCGCAAATGAATTTTCAGATAATCACACCCAACTGCAAAGTATGATGCTTAAGCAATATCTTATATGATGTATACAGAAAAACAACTATTGAAATCATCCCTGATAATGTAACCACAATATGGGGGTATATACCAATGTCTAAAAAACTGTATATTTTCGATTTGAAGGTGCCTTTTTTTCCAGATAGTGCCCTTTTTTGTTGGTGCCTCCCCCCCCCCCCCACACACACACACACTTTGGAAGTCGCTCCGCCGCCTCTGCCCTAATTACATATCTTAAAGACCTTATCCGATGAAAATATTTAATCACATCCGAGTCAATGGAGAGCTAAGTAAACGTAGAATACAAATATAAAGGATTTATTAAAAAAATTCCCTTTGAGGCAGTATTGCCCAACAGCAAATTAAACCTCATTTTCCGCACCCCTCCAAATTTAGGGTCAAAAGGGTAAAAGTTTCCGCAGTTACTGCGACGACATAACATGTAAACTCCGGGGGGGGGGGGGGGGCTCAGATTTAGTTTTGACAGGGGTGTGCCGCTGAAGCCTCGAAACCCCTACCCATTTTTAAGAGTCATTTTGGCGGATTTTTTTCGAATTTAAGCCCATTTTTTTCTATATTTTCGGGTGTTTGCATGATAAAAACCCAGAAAATGTTCACAATTTTCAAAATTCTGAAAAAGCGGACCCATATTTAGGGGTGTTTTTGTTAAAAATGGGACCCATGTTTAGGGATTTTTTGTGTGAAAAAGTTGCCCATTAGAGCGGGACACTCCCGTATGTCTTACTATTTAAGCCCCCCCCCCCCCCCCCAAGGTGTGAACTCATAGAAATATTTGAAGCTTATAGTTTGACTACAGTTTAGCATCATTAGACACCTTTAACATCAAGAGCAAACAATATTTTGGTGATTGGTATAATTAAACTGAAACTGAATGCCTATTTTGCCTTTGACTTCGGATAAAACAAATATATATACATTAAATAGCACAATCTACTATGATCTGTCCCTTATAATTGTCTAATATATAAGCTTTAAAAGATGCATATAATACTATTCATAAATTTCTTCAAAGTACTGTATATGAAATCAACTGTCCAGACACATGTGGTTTGGGCATAGTTCGAATCAACTTGTCATCGCGTCGAGTCGGGTGGCCGCGTTACCCGACCTTGAGTGAAAACGTGCCCTTTAATTCACGAAATGTCAGTAACGTACGCAGGATTGTTCAGGGGGGGGGGGGGTTAAAATTTTTAAATCGGGCCGAAAATTTCGGTACGACTCAGCCAGCCGCTGAATAAGCGGGGGGGGGGGGGGGTAAGGTCACCTTTTTTAGGTCACCCATTAGCATATAAAAAAACAAAGGGGGGGGGGGTTCTTCAAAATACACACATAATTATTTTTTTTAAAACCCAAAACCCCATCCCCCCCCCCCCCCTCCTGCGTACGCCCCTGGTCTAGTCCAATTTCCCCGACACTTTGTGAAACAAATCTACGAAAGGTCGCATAATTATGGTCTCCCGTTTTCATTTTACAAAAGGAAGTGTAACGCGACCATCTGACCGGTAAAGATCATGCCCCGATGCCCCGATGTTAGAAGTTCTCCTGACATGTGGGTCTGTATACTCACGGTTGTATTGAGGCGCGTGTGTAACGTCATGATCGAGAAACTGGCCCAAAATGGCTAGGAGCATCGAACCTGTGGGGTCATTGCCCTCTACCTCGGCTATGGTGCCCACCTTGACTGAGACTTCTCTAGCATTCGGCAGGGTAGCATCGGGGTGCCTCTTATGTACTCTCATCGCTTCATAGCCTTCAATGAAAACCATCACAACGAGTCAAGATTGTTATTATTATTATTATACATTTATGATCATGATGACAAAATTTTGTGACCGCATCTTAGCAGATAAGCAGATCAGTTGAAGTTAAATCTAAACACGTATCTGTTTGATTTGGCCCATTATTGATTGATTACCTGATCCTATTCAAACGGTAATATTGCGTCTGATGCTTTTATATGGTTTCATCTTTTGCAAGTGTGCATTCGATTTCAAAAGGACTCGCACGTTATGAAATTGTTCTTATTATTATTATTGTTATTACTTTTATTTGTATTTTAATTATCATTTTACCATTGTTTTTATTATTATCATTTAAGTATTGTTATCATTATTATCATTTAAGTATTGTTATCATTATTATCATTATTGTTAATGATATTATCATCATTATTTTTATTATATTGAGTGTATCAATATAATTGTTAGCATTGTTACAATCGTCATTCTTATTTTCATTATTTTTATCATCTTCTCAATAATATCAATACTCCGATAAATGATTTTCTACGCCATGACAATCAAACTTCATCATCATGTCTTTACGAAATGAGGCACAACCTTCACCCTTCAGTGCAAAGACTTTCGAAAAAACAACCGGTTTATCACGGTTTCCGAGCCCCCCCCCCCCCCCGCGAGCCCCTAATACCCAATAAAAAAAGTTTCTGACGAGATGCGGTGGTGAAACAGTAAAAGAAAAGTAAAAATTTAACCGTCATATTAAGTATCATTGTAGCTAGTGTATGAGAATATCGAGTTTCAATAAATCACTTTATAAGACTGTACTAACCATCCGCATAGACAGGTTTACGTAGTCTCCTCAACGGCCACTTAGCTTTTCCCCAGTTCGGATTTTTCAGGTTGTTACAAGCCCCGTCGAGTCGGCGATACTGCTTATTGGACGCCTCTAAGCACGCTTCTTCTTCTTTAAAGTGATAAGCAGTTTTGATACCCTCACATGTTTCAGGTGGGAGACTACATGCAAGAGAAATGATGATAATAATAATAATAATAAGACAACATAAAAAATAGTTTCAAAGAATAGAGCTTGTGAAAGATTAGCCTTGTGGTAAACAAGTTATTCATTAATGTCTACTACTACTACTACTACACTACTACTACTACTATACTACTACTACTACTACTACTACTACTACGAGAAGTACTACTATACTACTACCACCACTACTACTACTATTACTATTACTACTACTATCACTACTACTTTCACTATGATAACGTGAATCCTAATCAAATGATTGGTTGAGAGCGTACACGTGACCAGGCATTTATTTTGCCTAACGCGTAATTTGGATATTGACCGGTCATTAGTAAAATCATGTTATAAAACATCATTTAATAAAACAAATAAAACATAATCTTATAAAACAAATAATACACATAATTTTGTACGGGCATAAGTAAAACTACTAACACTCGGTACCTTCAAAACAGTCCAAACCTTGAGTGGGTAATTCTTACTTATGCCCTCACTGGCGTGTATTGCACCTAATACACTAGCCTACTACTTCTGCTATCATAAATTTCCATTCCGTACCTATAAAGGGAATTTATAGGCATTTAATGATTGGCCAATTTTACAACACCTGACCTATACGAGTATGGAGTATTCATTGCGCGCTTATCAGTCATCCGTGATCATTATGATAGCACTTTTTCTACTGATCAAATGCCCAGCGCACAACGCACGATCCACATGCAATCCAATTTCCCGAGAAATTTCACTTATATTACATATAAGGAAATCTAAACATACATCATCTTCCCGATTTGGGTTCTGATTGATGATAACAACACCATACATGCAGAAATTTGCTGCATTTAAGCCCCTAGTCAGAATTTAAAGCTGAAACGGCTTTAAATCGTAAACAATCGCACTAGATGATCTGACGTCAATACGATTCTGAGCCGACTTAGCTCTTCCTCCTCTAAAGACGCTTAAAATCCCTTAAAATCTAGATTTTATGATAGATGCATAAAGACTACTCAGATTCTCGATCATTAAGATTTGTAAAACTTGAATATTCAAATTAATTGCTATTGCAGATTCATTCAAAATCGAATCGTAGTCAGATCGTATAGTGTGCGATGGGCTTAAGGGTCTAAATAAGGACTTTTAGATTTGCTCGACGGAGAACGTGGATGGACTGCCCTTTTAAGGCAATGTGACGTCACTGCCAGTGCCTTAAAAGGACGTCACATTGCTTTAAAAGGGCAGTCCACGTTCTCCGTTGTGCAAATCTAAAAGTCCCTAATTACTCGGCTAATCAGAACACATTTTAAATTTACAGTAATCAATGTAAATGCAATCAAGTGTATTTAACGCATGTAGCGCCGTTCTGTAGACATTATATTTAATCTGTTTTAAAAACATATAAGTTCATAATATCATATGATAAAAAGTTGGAAAAAACTATCCATTGTTGTCTTAAATAAACTTTTTGAAACTCCTTGCAATCGTGTCGTTCCCTCATTTTCTCTACTTGGAAGTTGGAGGGAAAGTCACGTGATTTTCCAATTTTCTAAATATTCTTTGATGTCAGGCCACGTGATATTGTCATTCGTAGATCAAGTCACGTGATTTTTCTCGTTTTCTAAACTTACTTTGATGTCAAGTCACCCGAATGTTCGCGAATAAGTTCAAAGGCCGCCAATTCTTCGTCATCAAAGTCCCCGCTGTTAAACTGCGCCAAAAGCTCGCTGGCCGACAGTGTATTGCCTGTAAATTAGAAAGGGGAAGCATAATATGTCAGGAAAGCTAAAATGAAGGATTAATCTTGCGTCCTATATGTGATCCGAAATTTGCTCCCTCGACAAGAGACCAGTTCGTAGTTAGCAGATGGTACAAAATTAATAACCCTTAATATCCATAGATCTTTTACACATCGAGCAGTCCCACTTTGTGCATTTAAGAATGATCATTCAATGCCAAAGTCATGAATACATTCGTTCACCTCTTGAGAAGTGAATGTTGAAGTGTTGCATCGTAAATTACAACAAAAAAAAATGAATTGAATTATGGTCATCCGATTGCACTTTTGAAAGAAACCACCTGGAATGATTGGTGAAAAGATGAATAAGACATTTGGGGGCGGGGGCACCGCAACGATGGGGGGGGGGACACAGCTCTTACAGGGAAAATAAAATGTGAATTCCCCGCCCCCCCCCCCCCCCCACTCAGTGTTATTTAGGGTACACGTATGCATGTTCCCTCGTTTTGAAAACACCCCATAAGTCCGGTGTGTAAAGTCAATACGGGCCGATTTTGTGTGTGTTAAAAGCCGGACTTTAATGCGTGAAAAGTACCCCTTTACCGGACATTATTTTTTGGAACATGCATGCGGTCCCCGTTCCCGGAGTGGTGGTGATCGGGGGGGGGGGGGTGAATTTATAGGGCTCCTGATTATAGGGAATGTGCGGTAGGTGGTCAAGTTGCAGGCGTCTTCTCTTCTCGTCATTTTCCCTTTCTCTCTTTCTTTTTTTCTCGTTTCCCCCTATTTTCTTCCTAATTTTCATCACTCGATGAGGGGGAAGGGGGGGGGGGGGGGAGCACAGGTGCCTCTACGTATCCACTGTAGCTATGCCACAGACCTACCAGAATCAGCATCCACACTGTCTTTATCGGGTTCGGCGATTCTAGAAACTAGATCCTGGGCGGCCACGCAGGAAATGACCAACAGGGAGCTAGAGAATGAATATGAAAAGGAGAACAACTTAAAAACAACAACATTGCAGATCAACCACAGGAGGGTCACTAGGGATGGGCTGTGTGTGTGTGTGTGTGTGTGTGGGGGGGGGGTGGTAACAAATATCCCTTTCAAAAATCTGGAAGCAAAATTGGAAACTATGTAGGCTGTCCCGAAATCTCAAAAACTGTCAACTTTTGTTGTTGTTGTTTGAGTCTTTGTTGTTATTTTTATTGTTGATTTTGTTGCATTTTTTTTATATGTTTAGAATTTTTTTCTTATCTTGATTGTTGGAAAATTGCAAGATTTCTTGGCGAATTCAAAAATCTGGGGAGCTTTGTCTTTTGTAATTTACGTTTTTCGTGTTTCTGTTTTGGCTATTTTTTGTTTTGTTTATGGCTTATAGAGACAGCTAACTCTTCAGGAAATTTGGTCCAGTACCCTCCTCCCCATCCCCTTCAAAAAGTGATTAGGACATACTAAGAAAATAAATGCGCATAATGATGTCTTTGGTCAAGCCTAAAGTACCTTTACCCAGGTACATTACACTGAGGGCATTCTTAGGGTTCCATGACACATGCTCCGCCGACGATTGCTCCGCCGACATTTACTCCGCAAAACGCGACAATTGCTCCGCGACATTTGCTCCGCGACATTTGCTCCGACGTCAAATGCTCCGCCGACAGGTGCTCCGCCGACAGTTGCTCCGCCGACAGTTGCTCCGCCGACAATTGCTCCGCCGACAGATGCTCCGCCGACAATTGCTCCTCCGACAATTGCTCCGCCGACAATTGCTCCGCCGTCAATTGCTCCGCAAAACGCGACAATTGCTCCGCCGACATTTGCTCCGCCGACATTTGCTCCGCCTAAAGCGACACTTGCTCCGCCGACATTTGCTCCGCCGACAATTGCTCCGCCGACAATTGCTCCGTCGACAATTGCTCCGCCGACAATTGCTCCGCCTGAAGCGACAATTGCTCCGGTGACATTTGCTCCGCCGACAATTGCTCCGACGACATTTGCTCCGCCGACAATTGCTCCGCCGACAATTGCTCCGTCGACAATTGCTCCGCCGACAATTGCTCCGCCTGAAGCGACAATTGCTCCGGTGACATTTGCTCCGCCGACAATTGCTCCGACGACATTTGCTCCGCATGAAGCGACACTTGCTCCGGTGACATTCGCTCCGACGACATTTGCTCCGCCCAAAAAGTGTCCCATTAAATACAAATGCTACTAGTACTACGACAAATGCTTCGCCGACAATATTTTTTTTTCACGGGTTGTTTTTGTTTGTTTCTTTTTTTCTTCATTTTTTGAATGCATTTCATGACATTATGTAAATGAAATGAAATGAATGAATGTTGATAATGTGGGAGGAAAAAGCAGTTGCCTAAAAGTCATTTCGAATATACTGAAATTACTTTCCATCTATCACTGTACGTCCCACATAATGTACACTAAACACTCATTACATGTCATGGGAAGTTTTTTTTTTTAAGTAGAGCAGCAAGCCACATTCCCCAATACGCGCATACCTCCTAGTTAATTTCAAACAGCTCATCAATATGTAAGACCTGAAATTACCTCAATGAAAGAAGACTAATAACATGAGAGGAAAGAAAAGAGCAAAAAATACAACCGTTTTTTGCTATTCCCCATAATGTTTGATTTAAAAAAATAAAAAATAAAATTATAGCTCCTTACGCAAGTTCTCCGGCGAAAGATAATTACTCCGCTCAAAATCTGTTTCATGTATTACTCATTAGCTGATCCAAAGCTCAAGGCTATCTCTCTCTCTCTCTCTCTCTCTTTCTCTCTCTCCCATGCTCCTCCTTTTCCTGTTTACACCGTTTTCTTGTCTTCTTTGCTCTTTTCTTTCCTCTCATGCTATTAGTCTTCTTTCATTTCCATCACTTCTTCTCTGCTCCCCCTCTCGAGTTCTATTTCTCTCGTGAAATTGAAACGTAAAGTAATACAATCATGTAGTACATTCTTGTTTAGAATAATATTTTCAATAATATCCAGTCCATTTTCTAAAGTTTTCTTTCCTTTAGTTAAGTGTATGTAGCTTTAATATATATATGTTAGTGTGCAAAACACTCCGTTTCATTCGAGTACTTTGTTTTCACTAAATAATTTAAGGGACTCACGAAGCCACCGGAAGAAGAGCAATTGGCTTATCATGAAGAACTAACATCAAACTGCAACAAAATGATTTGTATAAATGTGAATAAGCAGAAAGGCTGCCATCTCATTTTCCCGTCTGAATGGGTTCTCTTCCTTACGTATATAAGTGCCCTTATTTTCTAAACTTTTTTTTTATATTTGTGTGTTTATTAAATTTTCAATCATATAACAATTACATATTTACAAGTCATTGGTAATAATTAGACAAACAAAAAAACCAATATGTATAAGAACAACTAACAATAATGAAAGGACAAGAAAGTTATAAAAAAAAAACATTATAGTAAAACAAAATATACTGTACACATATAAATCATAGTTTGAACTCCAGTGCATAAAGGGGAGTGAGGGGGCACAGGAATAAAAGTTAAATCAACATGAGTATCATAAGTCAAATCGCCATTTCTTAAAATGCGAAACAAGCTTGTTCCTTTTTTTCGCTGAGAAATATTCAATATCTTTTTGTTTCTTTATAAAACTCTTAAAAAGATCAACACTTGGTAAATCCCCCTTACTTATTTTCTAAACTTCCATGATGACCTATTACATTGTATAATGCTTTACCTAGTAAGATGCATTGATCGAGGTAATTTCAGGTATTACATATTGATGAGCTACTTGAAATTAACTAGGAGGTATGCGCGTATTGGGGAATGTGGCTTGCTGCTCTACTTTTTTTTAAAAACTTCCCACGACATGTAATGAGTGTTTAGTATACATTATATGGGACGTACAGTCATAGATGGAAAGTTATTTCAGTATATTCGAAATGACTTTTAGGTAACTCCTTTTTCCTCCCACTTCATCAACATTCATTCATTTCATTTCATCTACATTATTTCAAGAAATGCATTCAGAAAATGAAGAAGAAAAAAAGAAACGAAAAAAATAGGTGTAAAGAAAATATTGTCGGCGAAGCATTTGTCGTAGTACTAGTAGCATTTGTAGTTTATGGGACACTTTTTGGGCGGAGCAAATGTCGTCGGAGCAAATGTCGGCGGAGCAATTGTCGCTTCAGGCGGAGCAATTGTCGGCGGAGAAATTGTCGGCGGAGCAAATGTCGGTAGAGCAAATGTCGGCGGAGCAAATGTCGGCGGAGCAATTGTCGCTTCATGCGGAGCAATTGTCGGCGGAGCAATTGTCGGCGGAGCAAATGTCGGCGGAGCAATTGTCGCTTCAGGCGGAGCAAATGTCGGCGGAGCAATTGTCGCTTCAGGCGGAGCAAATGTCGGCGGAGCAATTGTCGGCGGAGCAAATATCGGCGGAGCAAGTGTCGCTTCAGGCGGAGCAAATGTCGGCGGAGTAAATGTCGGCGGAGCAATTGTCGCGTTTTGCGGAGCAATTGACGGCGGAGCAATTGTCGGCGGAGCAATTGTCGGCGGAGCAATTGTCGGCGGAGCATCTGTCGGCGGAGCAATTGTCGGCAGAGCAACTGTCGGCGGAGCAACTGTCGGCGGAGCAACTGTCGGCGGAGCATTTGACGTCGGAGCAAATGTCGCGGAGCAAATGTCGCGGAGCAATTGTCGCGTTTTGCGGAGTAAATGTCGGCGGAGCAATCGTCGGCGGAGCATGTGTCGGGTTACCCATTCTTAGACTGTAGTCTATAGCTTGGATAACTCAGACCCTGTCTTGCGCGTCGGGACCACAAATGATGGGCACATTGGAGTGATGAAAGGGGGGGGGCACCCTTATGCTACCCTCTCTTTCAATCAATCAAGCCCGTTTCTGTATAGGCTTCTAGAAGAAAATTAAGGATAAACATGTGACATATACGTGTACTTATAATTATGTAAATCTGTAAATGATACTGTTTTAAATTGTACACTTGTTTTTAAAATGCAATGTATATCCATGTGTAATTCAGTATATGTAAGTGCGATGTATAATTCAATAAATACCATACCAAATACCATACCATACAAGAACAAATTCCACTGCATTTCACCCTTAGAAAAGTATTGTTTCTATGTTGCTCTAAAATAGTGATTAAAGTATAATTAAAGGCCTAGGTAGATGTCACTTTTATTTATGTCTTGTTTTCTCTACACAAAAATCACTTTTTTGCCCCAAATCTGTAATTTTGTTGTCCAAATCAATGATTTCACGGTATTGGACTTATTTAAATGATCTTCAGAGAGCTTTCAATGGAAACGACCTTTGTTAAAAAAATTGAAGCATGAATTCCAACGAGTTTGATTAATAGGCCTTTTACAAGAATGTGATTTCCACGACCATGACGAACTATATTACGACCTTAATTAAACTTCATGTTTTGATTTTCTCAGAATGATAGTTTTATCATTATTTATCTGTGTATTGCGACACGATAAACACGTCTCATTAATTCAATTTGTTTAAATTCATGGTTGACAAATTCAAAACGAGCAAGAATACGATATATACACCAGCAAAATGATAATGGATATAGAATTCCATAATTTTGTCTAGAATCCACAAATAAAAATGCAAAACAAAAGTTTTTTGAACCCGCGGTGTCATGTCACTGTAATAATGTTTAGTTGAATTGTATTTTGTTTAAAGCATCTCAAACGTTTATTGTACATACAACGGAAAATGATTTGTATGGGTTTACTTTCAATTCCTTTTTTCTTCTTTTCAATTTCAATTATTAATAGATAATGATTCTCAAAGGATGTAACTTATGTGGGGGCGAGGCAGCATGGTTCAAATAAATGAGAAAAGCATGAGAATTATTCTTTAAATCTAAATAGATTACCCGTCACCTCTTGTATCTTGTGAACGTGATAATGACATAATTGCGTAATCTAGACATTAATTTTTCAATCAAAACAATAGGGTTTTGACATTACCCGTAAGTTCATATCCGGAGTCTTTACAAGCATGTTTCTAAAGAATTATTCAACGCAATGATGCAATAATAAATAGGAGACTTGATGGCTCAGTGGTAGAGCAGTGGTCTGGTAAGCGCGAGGGGGGAGGGGGAGAAGAATTCCCAGGTTCGAAACCTAGTCGATGCACAAGTGCTCTTTGGTAATGTATTCATTTTCATTACCAAGCCCCTCGAAGTGGACATAAATCCCCCCCCCCCCCCCGGTCGCCCACTTTCAAGCACATACACGCTTTGGCGTTCGGGTAAGAACAAACCATTAAACGATTTAAAAACAAAAAAAATATTTAAAAGATAAAAGAGGAATAAGTACTTACCAAAAGAGCAGGGCACTTCGACCCATTTCGATTGATTTCCGAGTGATATTTCACCGCTTAAATCTGTAGGATTAGAAAAAATATCATATCATGAAAATAATAATAATAATTAATAATAAAAACGATGCTTATAAAGCGCTTACCGCCGAAAGTCTCCTTAAGCGCCATAACAAACAAAATACAATGATAAACAATTACATATTAAACAAAAAAAGTTACAAATAAATCAAATTACAATGCATAAGAAATATACATCAATGTGAGCAGCGTAAGTTAATCATCAAAAGCAATTTTGAATAAATGTGTCTTAAGACAAGTTTTGAATTGGTTGACAGTCTGACAGTTTTTGACATGTAAAGGTAGTTTGTTCCAAAGTTCAGCAGAAGCTTTGCAAAGAGAGCGATGACCATAAGAAAGAGTTGACACTGAATTAGACCGTATAGATTGCGTTAGGGTTTGTATTCCTGGATTAGATGTTGCAGATAAATTGGTGCCAATTCATGAAAGAAAGAGAATATGTTCTAAAAGCTCGCAATTATAGGCCAGTCCATGTCTTATGTAATTTGGTGTCCTTTATGTTACCAAGTACTTTATGTTATGAAGTTATGAACATAAATTCACATTAAATCTATAACATTTAAATCATACGTTATCGTGTACTCGTGGATACGTCACGGAACTGTAGATCACACGGTCGCGGTTTTAGGCTCGCCGCTGCACTTATGTCCTTTGGCATGATATTACATTTGCCAGGGCACTCTAACCGAGGCGCGGATCCAGGGGGGGGGCCGAGTGGGCCTTGCCCCCCCCCTTCCGCAAGAGAGAGAGAGAGAGAGAGAGAGAGAGAGAGAGAGAGAGAGAGAGAGAGAGAGCGAGATAAAAGGAAAAGGAAAAAAAAGGGGAAAATGAGATAAAAGTCAGAAAGAAGAGGAAGAAGAACAGAAAAGGGAAAAAAAGAAGGAGATCAGGGAGCCGAAAGGGCCTTGCCCCCCCCCCCCCTCCATCAAAAAATAAGAGAGAAGGAAGGAAAGGGAAAGAAAAAAAGGGGGGAAATGAGATAAAAGGCAGAAAAAAGAGAAAGAAGAAAAGAAAAGAAGGGCGATATCAGTTGCATTTTCCCCGCCAACAAGTTGTGGATCGGGGGGAGATAAAAGGTCCTTGCCCCCTCCCCCCCCCGACCCCGCCTAAAAAATAGAAAAGGAAGGGAAAGGGAAAGCGGATGGCTAAAAGGGAACAAAAAAAAAAGGAAGAAAAGAAGTGGGTGAAAAGAAAGGGAGAGCAGTTGCGATTAATCCCGCCAAACAATGCGTAGATCAGGGGAGGCCCTTGCCTCCCCCTCCCAGCAAGCCTTAAAGAAGGGTAGGAAAAGGGAAAGAGGAGTAAAATTAAAAGAACAACAAAGAGAAAGAAGAAAGGTAAGGGAGATCGGTTGCGATTTTCCCGCCAACAAGGTGTAGATCGGGGGGGGGGGCTCAAACGTGGTGTATTTCTAATTCGATACCGGTGATTTACAAATGGTGCTGAAATGACATTACTTTCCGAGATTTATGCTTATTAAGAGGCCTAATTGTCAGGGACCGCGGAACAGCGGGGCTTGAGGACCTCGAGCTACCCCCCCCCCCCTCCATTTTTTTGAAAAAGTATATTAAAGAGAAATAGAAAGAGAGAGATAGAAAGGGAGAATAATGACCTGCCAGTGTCACAAAATAATGAGGTATCAAAAATATGCTCATCTGACCGTGATTAATTGCCTAGAACTCTTGAGCTTCCGGGGGCTTTGCCCTCTCGACTCCACCAGGGGGCCTAAGGCGGGCCCCTGAATGCTTATCTGATCGTTATAATTTGCCTCAAATCACTGAGTTTCAGGGTGCTCAGCCCCCTAGACCCCACGTCAATTAGTGACCTACCAGTGTCATGAATAAGGTATCAAAATATGCTTATCCCACCGTAATTAAAAGCCCATACCAAACTAGGCCCGAAGGCAGGCCCCTGAATGCTTATCTGATCGTTATAATTTGCATCAAATAAGTTTCAGGGTGCTCAGCCCCCTAGACCCCACGCCAATTAGTGACCTACCAGTGTCATGAATAAGGTATCAAAATATGCTTATCTCACTGCAATTATGAGGCCATACCCACTGAGCTCCCGGCGGATCCGCCCATTGACCCCGCTGGGGCTTTGCCCCTAGACCCTACGCCAATTTACGCTACGCTCTACCTGATCCTAAATACCTAAGCCTCCCCCTTCCACTTTGAAACACGTTCAGCGGGGCCTGCACGTAAGAGTGGAGGTGAAGCGGATTTTTTTCTTCTGCCCCCCCCCCAAAAAAAAAACCGTTTTTGCTCATTACGCCACTGCTGCTCAACATTACGTACCAATATTTTGCTCGCATTATTTCAAAACAGGGGAGACGGGGGGGGGGGGATACGCTCCCCAAATTGACACCTGTACATCCATCTGGAAGCAACAGAATAGGAAAGGCGTTGACGTATGGATCGTGACATTGGGGTGTGTTTGTTTTTCAGCTGTTTTAAACAGAGTTATCAGGGTCATTATTGACGCCCGCTCTATCGATTCTCCCTCTCTCTCTCTGTCTCTCTCTGTCTCTCTCTCTGTCTCTCCCTCTACATCTAAGTGATTCGTTCCATCTGTATCACAAGTTGAGATTCTATTTCCCACATTTTCTCACGTCATAAGATATGAAAATGAATTTGAAAAAAAGAAAATAAAGATCGGATAGGAAAGGGGGACAAGAAATGGTTACTTTAAATAAAAGATTCCTTATGCCCCAATTTCCTACCACTGCATTAGAAAGATGAATATTGAAAAAGAATGATCAAATGGAAAAAAGAGCGCGGAAATTATTATTTTTTCTTTAATGGCACTCTTTCATAATTTAAACTTTCATCAGCAAGAAATTTCCAGATGTTGGGGACTAAAAGTTAGCTATTTGTTTTTATTAAGGTGGAAGTGTACGTCTTGAACATTAAAACAGAATATTAATTCGGATAAACATTTCGCTCATGATTTTCCTTTTTTTTTCTTCTTTCAACTGCCACATTACTATTAGTATGTATTCTCTTATACTGTGATTTGAACATCATACGAAGCAAAAATAATAAAGGTTCAGATTAGTATTTTGACAAAGGGGTGAAAGTAGTTGAAATGATTATCCATTTGCCTTAGCAAAAAACCTTAAGATATTAAGAAATGCTACAAGCGTTTTGTAAGTGAAGATCTCTTCATTTTTGGTAAGAATGAACTTTGAAACGATGTACGAATTACCCTAAACCTATAGGCATGTCTCTTGTCACATCTATTTAAAAATAAACTAACGCTAGATTTAAGTAGGTCTAATAGAGGAAGTTAGACAAATGTTTCTCTTTGTGACATCGAACTCGGACCAAGCATCCTTTGATATCATGTTATTAGATAAGTAATTTCAAAGAAAACCACAATCCTTTGCTGTTCACCCCCTTCACGATTTTTCCAATATACCTTTTCAAGAGTTATAAAGAAGGCCTTCATCTAACATGATCGCGAAAACTTTCGAAAAGACAATCTTAAATTAAGCAATTTCAGTAGCCTTTTAAAATGTGCGAACAGTAAAGTGAGATTATAGCATAATCTAAACATGAATTCTAAAGGCATTATGAATGGCATTGAAGTTGATTTCTTGAAAGTATTTGCGATCGTGTCATAGTAATATAGGCCTACATTGAAAATGTACAAAATTAAAACCAATAAATCGAATGCTTTCGAATGAAGGTAAATGAAAAAAGACAGACACGCCTGCACTCGCTTCTCTCAAAGTTATAGTTTATAATAATATGAATAGAAATTTGAGAGAGAGACTTGCGAATTAGAAAAGACTTGAATATGCTCCTTTTGTGTTTATCTATTTACTTCTTTAATGGGGTAGATGAGCTCTTTCAACATGAAGTGGTTTTCAAAGGGATCCGCGAGAAAAAAAAACAGAGATACAAATTTTTGTTTGCAAACAAGGAAACGAAGAGAAAACAGAAATACACAAATAAATATTCAAACAATACATAAATTGAATGTTCTTACCTGTGAAAGTAGAAATTGGTGGAGGTGTTTCTCTAATGTCCACGTTTCTCAAACTGAAACGTCAATTGATAAGTTCCGTAATGACAGCTGGCATTAAGACACCAGAACACACACTCTCCAAATGACGACAACGAAAATTGTAATCTTGAT